>NW_027202270.1:132799782-132922282 GCF_024711535.1 Dipodomys merriami | reverse complement strand
CGTCAGACTCTTGTCTTATGACTCTGCTCATGCTTGACATAGTTTGCCCAGGTAAATATGTGTGAGTTTGATGGGGAAGAAAGAAGGCAGAGACCAGAGTCTTTGGTTGTAGGAACCTGGTATAAAATATATTTTTTAGAAAAAAAGAGTAGCTTTGAAAACTATAAGTAATCTCTGACACCTGATTGCCCGTGGAACATATTAAAATCTGGCCTGTTGCATAGAGGTTTGATTTTGAAGGTCTGTAATTTTTTTTCAGGAAGATCTTGGCCTTTTAATATAAGCCCCATCAGGTTGTATTTGGCACCTCTTATGAACAAAGTATAGGCCCTGGATTCTCAACCCTCATTGTACCTTACTTAAAAAAAAATCCTTATGAATGAAAATTTTAATTAACTTACATCAAAGGGGCTAGATTTCATTGGCTGAAAATAATCCATTATGTTCATAGATGAATAAATCTTAAGAGATCACGTGGTATATTCTACCACTCTCAAGCTCTACCAGCCATTTTTCAGGGTAAACTGCAGTCCAGAGGAGTTCAGTAGCCTGCTTAGGGAACTCAAGGTAGCATTAGCATACACGTAATAGGCATGTGGAAATTCTACCCAGAGTTTCACTTTTAGTTTTTTCTTTCTTTTTTTTTTTTTTTTGTATTTGTTTTTCTGCTTATGTGCTGAGGAATCGAACCCAGGGCCTCATGTATGCAAGGCAAGCACTCTACCACTGAGCCACCTTCCCAGCCCCCTCCACTTTTAGTTTTTTTTCCTCCCATGCCATTCCATGCCTTTTGAGCTGCTTAGAATTCGGTACAAGATCCAGTGAAGCTACAGCACTTTAATGGCTTGTATAGAATAATTAATAACATAATTAAATGAATTCCATATAAATTGCAAACTGTATGAGTCACCAAAGTAATTGCAATCTCTTTTTGAATCAACTCTTTGTGAGAAATAGGAAATAAATTATCATATTGTGTTCCAATTGTGGTATTTTCTTCCTGCTGTGGAAAGTAGAGTGATAAAACAAACTAAAGCTGGGTGTTGGATGCCAGTAATTGAGATTTTAAATTATAACTTCTCAGAATATAGTGTGGGTCGTTGTGCCTATTGTTACAGTGTTTTGTGTCTGTCTCCACAGCTCTAACTGTTTCTCATTCTCTTTTACTGGTGTTCAAAGTTAACTTAAAAAGGTAGGAATGGAGCCAGGCAGCACCGGTGGCTCATACCTGTAGTCCTAGCTACTCATGAGGCTGAGATCTGAGGATCAAGGTTTGCATGCACCCTGGGCAAGAAAGTCCATGAGACTTTTATCTCCAGTTAGCCACCAAAAAACCAAAAACAAAACAGGAAATGGCACTGTGGCTCAAAGTGGTAGAGTACTAGCCTTGAGTGAAAAAGCTCAGGGATAGCATCCAGGCCCTGAGTTCAAGCCCCACAGCTGACAAAATTAAAAAAAAAAACAAAAAGCAAAAAAGGCAGGAGGTTTGTCTGGGCTTCATTGGAGTATATATTGTCCTAGTCCCTAGAACAAAGAAGAGGAAAACATATTATTGTTTGCTTTAGACAGACTGCTTTAGGTAGGGAACAAGTAACTTAAAAAAAAAGACATTAGGATCAAATAACTCCCCAAAGGAAGATTACTTTATGGATGAAAAATATAATTAATTACTCTTGTGAAAACACAAGGGATTTTACAAGTTCATTATACTTTGTTTCCATTTAGAAGTGCTAGTTGTCCTTTGTCAGTGTAAGATTGGGGTTTGTGGGGGCACCCTCCTGCTGTGGTGTTAGGGAGTCTTCCAGCCACAGTTTTGAGAAGAGCCCAGGTTCCCTCCTTTGGTGTGGCACTCCTACTGTTTATGTTTGAGACAATTCCCAGAAACCCACGGTTACAACATATGCGGAGTGAACGAGTGTATCTTCGAGATTTTTATTTGGCGTTTTTATTGCTTGAACAGTCTACAGAAGTTTTAGCAGTTAATGCCCTGCCAGGCTTTCGGGAAAGTTTCTAGTTCTATGTGATTTTGAAAGGTTTAAAGAAGCAACAACAAAAATTATATAATATAGTTGAGAATAATAATTCTGGCTTCTATGGGATTGTATAAGATATGAAGGAAGGTGAACAATTGCTTCTAAGTGTTTGTGTGTGTGTGTGTTGAAAGAACTCAGAAAAGTACTAGTAGATTTGTTGAGTAAGCCCTTTGTTGTCAAAAGTCTGTGGACACCCCAACAATAAGTGTGATCCTGACCAATTAAATAAACAGGTAAACTGAGAAACAGAGCACTTAGAAGATAGGCCAAGGGTGACATGGTAGGGCCCCAACTGAATTCTGTGACTTGAAGCTGCATTATCTCATCTGCCCCTGTACTATGTACTCAGCCAGTCATAGAGTGCAATGTAGCCCTTGTCATCACTGAGGAGCCTCATGGAACAGCGGCTTTGGGCAGGGTTATCTCTAGACGCTGTTGACATTTATGTGTCTGCTCACATACCAATTGGTTGAATTCTGGTCCATATGATTCTCATCAGTGGGTTATGAGAAATTCAGCATAGATTTCATTCATTCTGATGAAACCAAGATCCTTAGTTTCTTGAGATACTGTTTTTCATTTATTACACAGGCTGCAAGTTGGGGCTTGTGAGTTCTCTGACTTCTTAAGGTTGAACCAAGAAAATCCAATCCAATTTTACTGTGCTTTGCACAGGAGTTTGCTGAATTCATGAGGTTTGCACTTGATTTTTTACTTATTTTCTTAAGAAGATAGATGTGAATATGTTTCTTAAGTCTGCCCAGGAGGCAGGACTGCTGTTTTGGATGAAACTAAAGGAGCCCTTCTTGCCTTTTCATTGAAGTGACAGATTTTTTAAAAAAACAAAAAAACAGTAGAAGAAACTGTAACAGTTTGTAATGTTTTCACTTTAAATATCAGGGTTTCCCCTTCTATGGAGAAAGGTGTTCAAAGGCCTGTCAGGAAATTAACAATATCTTTAAAATCAAACAATGAACAGAATGCCAGAGCTTCAAGTGGTAAGAATTAGGAACAGCTGTGCTAGTAACTAGGTTTGGACAATTTACCTAATTGAGTTTCATTTTCCTGAACTATAAAACAGGGGACCAGTAAATCTCCAATGTTGCTTCTTGCTTCTAGGTTCTCTATTAGTGTGTTTTAATCATACACTGATAATTAAAATTTTTGACTGGTGCATAATTTTATTTTGTGTTAAAAGAGATGGTTTGTACTTGTTACTAATGGAACTTAACTTTTTTCTGTGTATGTATAACTGGTAATACTTGACTGTATATGGAAAATTTCAAGTTGATAAGAAGAAACTGTTTCTTTATGCTTCTGATTGCCTTTTAAAATTCATCTATTACTTAAAAGAGTTTAAAAAGTTTTGTCATATTTTTTAAAGAATAATGGAAGACATTCACATCATTATAGAAGGCACCCTAGGATGACAATATTTGGAATTTAATTTCAGACTCCCAATATTTTATTTAACCTTAAAGTATTATTTGTAATTATAAGTAGACTTTTACTTTTATTATAGTAAGAAAGATCTTTTAAATCCTGTCAATCAATGAAAGAAACCACTTTTGTTTGGTGGAAGGGCTGCCTATTTAAAAGCATAAAAGCCAGGCTTAGCAATGTTAGTGACAGGATTATATAGCTTCTAAATAAAAAGTTCTTTTTATTTCTTTATTCTGTCTGTGACAGCTTATAGAATCATCTTTTTTTGATTTGCAACTATGGGAATGAAATAGAGGTGGAAAAATTAGTTTTCAAGTCAATTAGTTAGCAATACTAGAGACAAGTTGAAAGTCTTGCTGCTGCACCTTCAACAGAAGTCCCTCCCTGTCTTTGTAGAAGACAACAGTAGAAAGTTGAGACATCAGAAGGCATTTTTGGAGTCTATGTATGGCTAATCAGGCTTGAATTTTGGTTTGAGAATTATTTTTTTTTAATTGTGAAAATACCCTACAGAGGGGTTATAATTACATGGGCAAGGTAATGAGTACATTGCTAATCACCATTGTTGCCTCCTCCTTTGTTTCCCCTTCCCATACCCTCCCATCCCTCCCTTCTTCCCACCCCTGCGCCAAAATTGTAAAGTTCATTTTTCGACATAACATCTTCTACAGCTCATTGTTGCAATGGGTCCACCTGTATCCCTATTTAAACATTTTTTTTCCTTTCCCCTCCACAAATTATACCAACATCAAATACAGTGAAAACAGGGGTTATACAGTGGGGGAGGGACATACAAAGCAACAAAGAAATTTCTTAAAAGAACGTTAGAAACAATAGCAAGAAAGAAAAACCATTTGAGTCCTTATCTTGGGGTTCATTTCACCTAACATCAGAGAATTAATTTTTGTTTTATTTTCTTTTTTAGATGCTTCTCTGAAGTGTTGAGAAATTATAAGAACCCAGGAACTACATGTTTCTAACTAGGCACATTTTCGGGTTTCTCTTTATTTTTGCCACTTCTAGTTTTCTTTCTTAAAAAAAAAAGAATCCAAGAAAATGAGAACTTCAGGGACATTTTATTCTGCTTCTGAAAAATTAGTGTACTTGCCTGTGATTGTTAATTATCATAATCAGCATAATAGCCATGATAGCTTTTAAAATATTTTCTATGGCTCCATCAACACTTGCATATTTAGGGGCTGGGAAGTTGGCTCAGTAGTAGAGTGCTTGCCTTGGATGCATGAGACCCTGAGTTCCATTCCTCAGACCACATAAGCAGAAAAAAAAGCTGGAAGTGGTGCTGTGGCTCAAGTGGTAGAGCGCTAGCCTTGAGCTGAAGAGCTGAGGGACAGTTCTTGGACAGTCCCAGAGTCCAAGCCCCACAACCCACAAAAAGACAAACAAAAACAAAACAAAAAACACAAAAAACCCTAACTGACAGTGTTCCTCAGCTTTTCCCATATTCAATATTGTTAAGAAAGCTAAAGTGAATTTAAAGATTATCTGTAATATTTGTGCCACATTGGAGTTAAAGTGCTGTTCCTCTCCCCTAATCTTTCTTACATAGGATTTGCATTGTCTGTGGCTAAATTTATTCATACTTCCATCTCTTTCTGAGTATGGTACCACTTTAAGTTAGTTTACTTATTACTTCATTGGAATGTTACCTTATTTATGCATCAATAACCTCATGATAATATTAACTGTTTTTGAGTTATTTATTGAGCCTTACTTTTATTCAATACTACTTTAGGCATTTTATTCATTCATTTACCAAGCATTTATTTAGTACCTTCTTGGTGAGTTGGCGATGTAGGGTTTAGGGATATAGTAATGAATAAGACAAAGTCAAAGTCTGGGCTCTGAAGAGGCTTTTTAAAAATTTTTAAATTTTATTTAAATTTTATTTTTTATTGTGAAAATACTGTACAGAGGGGTTACAATTACATGGGCAAGATAATGAGTACATTTCTTATCAAGCCTTGTAGCCTGCTCCTTTGTTTCCCCTTCCCATCCTCCGCCCACCCCCCACCCTATCCTCCCCCCCCCCCACCAAAGTGGTAAAGGTCATTTTCAACATAACAACTTGTACATCTCATTGTTGCAATGGGTCCACCTGTATCCCTATTTAAACGATTTGTTTTTCCCTTCCCCTCCACAAATTATACCAACATCAAATACAGTGAAAGCAGGGGTTATACCATGGGGGAGTGAAGAGGCTTTTGTATATTGTTTCTAACCTATGTAATATCCTTAGAGATTGTCATAATTTTATAAATAAGAAAAGTTTATAGGTATCTGTAGATATAAATATTTTCAAATATAATTTTATGATTATTAAGGTATTATACGGAGGGATTATCATTTCATTAATCAGGTAATAAACACAATTCATTTTGGACAGTACCACCCCTTCTTTTACGTTCCACCAGTTTCCTCTTCCTGTCCTTGCCTACAAGTTGCATAGTTCATTTCCCACAAAGTATATACTGAACACCATGGCTATATTTGTTCACCCTTCCTTCTTTCCCTCCTTCATCTCCCTAAAAAACAAAAAGAAAAAACCAAAAGGAAAAGCAAACAATAAAGCCACCACTACCACCACTACTGCCAAAAAAATGTTTTCATTTCCTGGAAATCGTTTTGATAAATAGTATTTTAAATGTCCAGAGGAGTTGCACTTTTGGGTTCCCCCACTAAGAGTAACCTCCTTTAGTCTGACTGTGTGTGAATGCCTAGAGTCCTGTATAAGTTATCATGTCCAGTTGTATTTTAGATCTGGCTTCCACATAAGAGAGAAAATGTGTTAGTCTCTCTGAGCTTAGCTTACCTCACTTAATGTTATTTGTCCATTCATTTTCCTGCAAATGACATAATATTATTTGTTATAATGGATAAGTAAAATTGCATTGTATACATATACTATATATATATATATATATATATATATATATATATATATATATATATATATATATATATATATATATATGATCCATTCATCCATAATAGCGCATCTGGGATGTTTGCATAACTTGGTTGTTATGAATAGTGCAGCAGTGAATATGGATGTGCAGATGTCTTTATTGTATCCTGACTTGTCATATTCTGGGTAGAAGCCCAATGGTGGTCTGACTGGGTCCCAGGGAAATTCTATGTTTAGTTTTTTGAGGAATCTTCAGAATGCTGTACAGTGGTTTTACTAGTTTACATTCTCACCAATAGTGCAATAGGGTTTATTTTTTCCCCACATTCCCATCAGCATTTGTTGTTTGAATTCTCAACGTTGACCAATCTAACTGGGTATAGATATTAATTTTATAGATAAGAAAAATGAGGCTAAAGAAGGAGAGTAATTTTTCCAGCATTCTGAGGCCGTTGATTTTAGTTTGAGACTCTGATTTTTTATGTTTACAGTCTACTCTTTTTCACAGTAGGTCTGCATTGTTGTTCTTTGTGTGTGTGTGTGCTAGTCCTACGGCTTACACTCAGGACCTGGGTGCTGTCCCTGACCTTTTTTGCTCTACCTCTTGAGCCACAGCTCCACTTTCAGTGGTAATTGGAGATAGGAATCTCATGGACTTTCCTGTCTAGGCTGGCTCTGGCTTTGAACCTTGATCTTCAGATCTAGCCTCCTGAGTAGTTAGAATTACAGATATAAGCCACCAGTGCCTGGTTTATGGCCTCTCTCTCTCTCTCTCTCTGGTCAGTTGTGGGGCTTGAACTTTGGGGCTGGGTGCTGTCCCTCAGTTCTTCAGTGCCAGGCTAGTGCTCTACCACTTGAGCCACAGCACTACTTATGGTTTTCTGGTGGTTTATTGGCGATAAGAGTCTCACAGACTTTCCTTCCTGGCTAGCTTTGAACCGCAATCCTCAGCTCTCTTCCTCCTTAGTAGTTAGGATTACAGGTGTGAGCCAGCTTATTATTTCCCTTTTCATGAGAATGTTTATTAGCATACAGGATTGGTTTGAACATGCTTTACTAAGGTATTAGTATGGGGTATAAAATCCATAAACATTTTTTTAACCTTGGTGCAAGAAAGTGCCAATGGTTTGTATGTATGTGCCTATATGTGTGTATGTGTGTGTGTGTATGTGCACATGTGCGTGCCCATGTGCGCGTGCGCGTGCGCACGCACGCACACACACACACACACACACACACTACTAATAGGGCTTGCATTTAGGGCGTGGGTGCTGTTCCTAGCTTTTTTTGCTCAAGGCTGTTGCTCTACCAATTGAGCCACAGCTCCACTTCCAGATTTTTGGTGGTTAATTGGAGATAAAAATCTCATGGACATACCACAAACAATTTTAGTCTCCTGAGTAGCTCCGATTACACGCATGAGCTACTGGCACCAAGCAAGCACCAAGTTGTTTTTTTTAAATAAGTTTTTTTTAATTGTGAAAATACTGTACAGAGGGGTTACAGTTACATGAGCAAGGTAATGAGTACATTTCTTTTTTTTTTTTTTTTCAATGACCTGCAGGTCTTTATTCTAGAACATGAAGGGCCATGTTGTATCCACCCACTCCCAAATTTTATCCTTACATGACTGAAGTTCCCCCGCAGTCTCTTTCATGACACGGGGATGAGTACATTTCTTATCAGGCATTGTTGCCTCCTCCTTTGTTTTTCCCCTACCATCCCTTCCCTCCCACCTCCTCAACTACACTTCCCCTGCAAGCACCAAGTTTTGACATTGAAAAACATACCATTCTTACGAATAGGTTGACCAAAAATGTGTACAATTTATATACTGAAAATCATGAAACACTGTTGAAAGATATTTAAAAATCCTAAGTAAAAGAAAGATGTCTCCTATTGCTGAGTCAGAAGCTTCATATTGTTAAGATAAAAATATACTCTTAATTAATCTGCAAGTTCAACAATATTCCGATCAAACCTCAGTGGCTACTATATTCATTGGGATCTACAATGGTCAAAATAATCTGAAAACATCTTTAAAGTTGGAAGACTTATATTTTCCATTTCAAAACCCACTACCAATACATAGCAATCCAGACAGTGTGGTACTGTAGTACAGGCATAGAATAAAACTCCAAAAAAATAAAAATAAAAATATATTGGCAAGTTGAATTTTTCATTTATAATCATTTGATTTCAGATAATACAAAGAGAATTGGACAGTCACATGCAAAAGAATAAAGTCGAATTCATGCTTCATACACATAACCAAATACATCTAAAACTGTTAGAAGAATGTTTAGGTATAAATCTTAATGACCTTAAACTAATGGCTTTGACACCAAAAGCAACCAAAGTGAAATATTAAGTTTTATGAAAATTAATTTTATGCTTCATATTTCTCCCATCATAAACTGAAAATCTGTAGAATGGAAGAAAGTAATTGCAAATTTATTTCTGATATGGCTTATTATCCAGAAAATATAAAGAATTCTTGTATCACAATAACAAAAAGATCAATAACCTAATTAAAAATAAATAAGGGATAGGAGGATACTGGTTGATTCCTATAATCCCAGATACTGTAAGGCAGAGACAAGAAGATCATGGTTTGAGATCAGTCTTGCCCCCACTCAAATAGTAATGAGATCCTGTCTCAACAAACCAGCAGGATGTGATGGTTTGTGTCTGTAATCCCCAGCTATGTATCAGGCATAGTAGTTGGGTTTCAGTCAACAGCCAGCCTCAGGCAAAAAGTGAGACTCCATTTATTTTTCAGGTAAGTTCTTATGGCTCAGGTGTATGCTCAAATGGGAAGCAACACCCTATGTCAAAAAATAACCAATTAATAACAGGTATGAAGGCATGATTCAAGTGATAGAGTGCCTGTCTATCCAACGAAAGGCTCTAAGCTCAAACTCAGGCACTGTCAAAAATAACCCCCAAAGCCTTAATGGTTTATTAATTCCAAACCAAAAGTGTCATGTTATTGTTATTACATCATTTAGAAATGCTATTTCCAAGAGTACCAACTTGATTTAGAAACCACTTTTCTCGCATTTTCTGTTATTCATGGCACTTAATAAGAATAGACTTAAAATGTTCCCTGGCCAGAGAACAAGACTCTTGGAGAGGGTCAGTGTAGAAATAATACATAGTTTGGTAAAATGCAGGCAGGTTGAATATGACTTTTAGAATGTGTTTGTGAAGCCAGCTTATTGTATGAATTCTCACGTCCCTTTTGTTTTTCTACGGAATTCAAGCAGGTTTTATTTCTTGAGTGCTCCAGGAGAATGAATGGCCTATCTAAGCATTATGTAACAATAAGAAAAGTTTACAAAGGAAAATAAGGAACTTAGGAGAAAGACAAGATAAAAATCTTTTCCACTGGCATTCCCACTGCATTTTCCCAGGGGTGTGGCTGGGGTTCCTTCTTATTCAGGGTGATTGGATAAAGAAACCAGTTATTTGGGGCCTGGAACATAGACAACAAGCAGCCACGGGGTTCTGGACGTGGTGTTCTGGCACCAAGCATTCTTGCTAGTGATGAAAATGTGGGGCAGGAAGGAAAAGAATGGGCAGCAGTACTTGATAATGTAAGGCATTGGCAACATCAACCTCATTTCTGGGCTTCTTTTTAATACAGATTGTCTTTTAGACTCTTGTTGAATTGAATATGAGTGTTCCTGCAGCCAGTGCCTGTCCAATAATTGGCATACTTGGATAGAATTCTGTATGAGAGGCTTCACTTTCCAGCCACAACTAAATTGCCATTTTGAATCAAGTATTTGTTCCTACAGACCAGCAACTTTCCCTCTGAACCTCTTAGACATTCTACCCAATTCAAGTGATGGAAACTTCCAATTTAGCTCCCAGATCCTTGATGAACATTTTAATTGTGGCTTCCAATGGCTCCATGTGTAGATGATGTATCTGACATTTTTTTTATATTCTACTTTTCTACTTTTCAAGCAATTTTGAATCTTGATGAATAGGTGATCCATTTCACTGAATTTAGATTATTCAACTGTGCGTGCTTGTGTGTGTGTGTGTGTGTGTGTGTGTGTGTGTGTGTGTGTGTGTGTGTGTGCTGATCCTGGGGCTTGTACTCAGGGCCTGGGTGCTGTCCTTGGATTTCTTTTTTTGTTCAAGGCCAGTGCTTTACCACTTGAGCCACAGTTCCACTTTCAGCTTTTTTGATAATTTATTGGAGATAAGAGCCTGTCTTGGGCTAGATGATGGTGGATGGTATCTTAAATAATGTCCATTTGTTTACATGGGTTTCTAAAAGCCATATGGTTTCATGTTGGTATATATTTTAATTATCACACCATTTTGATTTTCAATGGAGTCTTGATCCATCATTACTGTCTACCTAGCATATACTTCAGTTGAAAATTGAATAAACCATCTAAAGTAATTTTAAAAACTTGTTAAAGAGATGTCATTCCGTTTATTCAGTTACAAATTTAGAGATAATCCATTCCTTTCAGTTTTCACTGATAGGGCAGTTGTGCTCTTATATTTTTTTCTTTGATTTCCTTTGACAAGGTAAACCTAGTTTTCTTATTTATTTTTTCTCTATTAGGTGGTTGTTAAGTATATATATATATATATATATATATATATATATATATATATATATATATATATATATATATATACACCCAATATGAAGCAAGTAATTACTTTCTACTTACACTAGCTATCTCCCCCCAATAGGAAAATAAGGCTCTTAGAAAAATGACTGTACTGTTACCCACTTGAGTTTAAGTTATAATTGAGTTAAACATGGAAAGATCACAAATAGAACTCTGCTGTTCTTAAATAGAGATACTGAGACCTATCATAGATTGGAGACTCTAGGTCCAAACTCCACTGAAGTTTATAATTAGTCATGTACCAGTTCCAAGGATAATCACATATGGGAGTTATTGAGAAATTGAAAGAATAAGTGTGACATGCTGTCTGTGAATGGTAGCTATTTCATATAGGCACACAACTGTCCATAAGGGCCTTTTCTTTGAGGTTCCCTGGTGGATTGCACACTCAGGGCAAAGAGAAGTGAGAAGAAGTAGAAGATGAAGTGATAGCTGTATTGAAAGAAATTGAGAGGTATTCACACTATTCCAGATTCTCCTCTTCTTAACAGAATTACTTAGATAAAGGAGTACAATGGATTTTTTTCATTCATATTTGTGATTCAAGATTATTTTCTTTGGGTGGAAAGGAAATAGAGAGGAAACAGAGTAACATTATTTATATTATTATTATTATTATTAACTTTAGGTTTCCATGAGCAGAATTAGAAATAATTATTAGTATTTGTTGAACACAAGAACTGTGCAAACCCTTTTAAAAATGTATTGTAAAGGTGATTACAGAGTGTTCAAGCCCTTTAAGAATATTATTTAATCCACACAACTCTCATGGGTAAGTACTTCTCTTTTAAGTTAATATATTTAAAGCACTTCGAAATACCTGAAATGAGCTGGGCACCGGTGACTCAAGCCTGTAATCCTAGCTACTCAGGAGGTTGAGATCTGAGGATCATGGTTCAAAGCCAACCCAGGCAGGAAAGTTAGTGAGACTCTTATCTCCAATCACCAGAAAACTGGAAGTGGTGCTGTGGCTCAAATGGTAGAGTGCTAGCCTTGAGCTGAAGAGCTGAGGGACAATGTCTAGGCCCAGAGTTCAAGTTCCATGACTGACAAAAAACAAAACAAAAAAAAAAAAGAAAGAAATACCTGAAATAGTATAAGAGCCCACAAAATGTTGTTGCTAATACCCATTTTATAGATAATTGAAATATATCTTACAGTGACATTAGGAGAAATTGAATACATACTTATCAAGCTCTGAAGCACGTGATCTACATTATTATGCAGTATTATGTCTCCTTCAAGAGCTGTTTTCGTTACAAAATTCTCCTCTGATATTCTCTTGTATATCTATTGTAGGATCAAATTTGTTTTTAAAAAAGTATTATTTGACTACTTCCAGTTTGTGAGTCCCAATCCCTCCCGATCCCCATACTTATCTCTAGGGAAGTTTATTTTTCAAATGATCAAAATCTGGACCAAATTTATTTAGTGAGACTGTGGAATTTTCCTTACAAGTTTTTAAAAAGACAAGTGAGATAATTACATGAAAGGATCTGTGTAGGCTCTCTTTGCATGGTAGGGGGTAGACCAATAACCTTTGGTTCAGGTCTGCTTGTATAACTTACCATTTCAGCAGGACAGCAACCTTATAGGCCAAAGTTCAACTTTTCTTATTATTGAATTCTTTTATCGTCACCAGGAAACTAGAAAAAATGAATTCTTCACAGTATGCTTGTGCCTGCAACTTGAAACGGCTTGCACACTAAATGAAATTAAATGAAAGGCAGCTGTCTGGGAAAGAGCTGTCAGAAACTGAAGCAGTTCTGTTAGAGGAGAATAGAGGCTTGGAATACGTTTTCAGAAACAGGATATCAGTGGTGAAAAAAGCAAGCCAATTTACATACATACAACCTCTCATGTGGTTGTGTTGTTGCATGTCTTTCCAGTTCATCCATCTTAAATT
The DNA here is from genome assembly GCF_024711535.1 of Dipodomys merriami. Taxonomy (NCBI): domain Eukaryota; kingdom Metazoa; phylum Chordata; class Mammalia; order Rodentia; family Heteromyidae; genus Dipodomys; species Dipodomys merriami. Next base: position 132,909,310 of record NW_027202270.1, on the reverse strand, counting down.
ATTATTTGCTTTTGGTGAGTCGGTGTCTGCTTTCAAGGCTTCTTTTCACATATTAAGTATGTGGCAGCTCTTCCCTTTTTCAGAAGTAAATACAGCACAACCCCACTACAATGCCATCTTAAGTACTTTGGTTTTGGTTAAACTGAAAATCCAGTAATGCTTACCACACCACTTCCTTTATTCAGTACATCTCTGTTAGCCTGCCAAAATACGCCCAGGGAAGGACCACCTTGGAAAGGTTGCCAAAGTTGCCACCCAGGTCTCCTGAAATGGCTGCCAGCAAGAAGGGAGCAATTACATCCCTAACAGACTCAAAGCAGATGGTTGTCTGTGGTGATAAGTATTACATTCTGAAGCCTTTCATTTGTGGTTGTACTTTGTGCTGCCCTGGCACTCAAATTATGTTACCTGTGGGATGCCCCTCCTGCCCGGCCCGGCCCTAAGCCTCATTCTCCGTGCTTGGGCATGTGTTGCTGTGGCTCACTTTGGGCCCTTCTACTGCTACAATACTTTACGCTATCTTCTAACCCTTCTGCTAGAAGATAGCTCATAGTAGGAACTCTATCAGACCTTCCAGAAGTCAGTATGGTGTTATATTTGGACCTATCTTTAAGTGATTTTTAATGGTATATATTAATCATACAAAATAATGTTTCAATCTGACATTTTCATGTATGTATATAGTATAGTTTAATTACATTTACCTCCATTGTCCTTTCTTGTCCTCCTTCCCTGTCTCCTACTGACACCTTCCTCTTCCCAGAGAGTCTAAAAAGAGTTTGTGTGTGCTTTCTCACTCAAGGCTGGACTCTACCACTTGAGGCACAGCTCCACTTCTGGCTATTTAGTGGTTAATTGGAGAGGAGTCTCAGTGGACTTTCCTGTACAGGCTGGCTCAGAACTGTGATCCTGAGATCTCAGCCTCCTGAGTAGTTAGGATTACAGGCACGAGCCATCGACAGCTGTCTTGAAGGAGGTTTTGTTTTGTTTATGTTTTTGTTTCTTTTGCTAGTCCTGGGGCTTCAACTCAGGGTCTGAGCTTCTTTTGTTCAAGGCTAGCACTCTACCACTTGAGCCACAATGCCACTTTCAGCTTTTTCTGTGTATATGGTACTGAAGAATTGAACTCAGGGCTTCATACATGCTAGGCAAGCACTCTACCACTAAGCCTCATTCCCAGCCCTTGAAGGAGGTTTACTATTGAAGTGTAACCTATCCACAACATAACCTCCTCCAGGAAATTTGATGAGCATCCAGAATTAGGAATCACTGTACAATGTTGCCATGGTGTTAGTCTCTGGAGCTTCTCCTTACGTTGACTTTTTCTGTTTTCAGCTCTATTTAACAATGGTGTTCCACGGTTCATTGGGATCCCATCTCAACTGCTTTCTTTGAGGTTTGCCATCTCAGCACCTTCTTTCTTTTTTTTCCTTCCTCCCTCCCTCCCTTTTCCCTCCCTCCCTCCCTCCCTCCCTCCCTCCCTTCCTTCCTTCCTTCCTTCCTTCCTTCCTTCCTTCCTTCCTTCCTTCCTTCCTTCCTTCCTTCCTTCCTTCCTTCCTTCCTTCCTTCCTTCTCCTTCTCCTTCTCCTTCTCCTCCTTCTCCTTCTCCTCCTTCTCCTTCTCCTTCTCCTTCTCCTCCTTCTCCTTCTCCTTCTCCTTTCTTCTTCTTCTTCTTCTTCTTCTTCTTCTTCTTCTTCTTCTTCTTCTTCTTCTTCTTCTTCTTCTTCTTCTTCTTCTTCTTCTTCTTCTTCTTCTTCTTCTCCTTCCTTCCTTCTTCTCCTTCTCCTTCTCCTTCTTCTCCTTCCTTCCTTCCTTCCTTCCTTCCTTCCTTCCTTCCTTCCTTCCTTCTTTCTTTCTTTCTTTCTTTCTTTCTTTCTTTCTTTCTTTCTTTCTTTCTTTCTTTCCTTCCTTCCTTCTCTCTCTCTCTCTCTCTCTCTCTCTCTTTCTTTCTTTCTTTCTTTCTTTCTTTCTTTCTTTCTTTCTTTCTTTCTTTCTTTCTTTCTTTCTTTCTTTCTTTCTTTCTTTCTTTCTTTCTTTCTTTCTTTCTTTCTGATTTAGAATTCAAATCTGGCTGTCCCTCTCTTTTGAGACTAGGAGTTCCATGATTCATGAGAGGCCAATTTATATCTGCCATCCTTTCTGCTACCCACCTTACCACAACTGGCCCCATCTACCCTGCTCTTGGTATATCTGAACCCAGGTCTCTAAAGAGCAGTGGCAAAGAGTACAATACCCCTCCCACATAACAAGTCTGGGGTACATTTTCAAACTGAGATGTAGGAACTTCTAGGAAGTCCCACAATCCTTCAATAAGAACAAAAGACTGAAAAGTCAGTAATCTCTGATTTCTTCTTAATGCTGATCTTGGGGCTTAAATTTAGAGCTGAGCACTGTTCCTGAGATTTTTTTTTTTTTTGCACAAAGCTAGTACTCTATCACTTGAGCCACAGCTCTACTTCTGTTCTTTGGTTGTTTAATTGGAGATAAGACTCTTATTGCCTTTCTTGCCGGGGCAAGCTCTGGCTGCAAACCTTGATCTCAGCCTCCTGATTAGCTAGGATTAGAGATATAAGCCACCAGCACTTAGCAGTAGTCTCTAATTTAGACCTAGCCTTTTTCCATCCGGGATAACACTGATAGCTGTGTGTTTTCCCTGTTTCTCTCCTGTGATTTCATGTGGCAGCCACTCAGTACCATTTCCACAGATAGCTGGGCAGGCAGCAGGTCAGAGGCACCTGCAGGCTTTCCCAGCTTGAAAAAGACATCTACTGAAGGAGTTGCCATTATTGAAAGTAAGCTGTGGACTGACCATTGGTCCTGTTGGTGCAAGTATTTGCTTTTAACTGTTTCTGGTAACTTCTCTGATTGCTTCCTTCTCTCTTCTTCTGGCTGAGCTCTATAGTGGATTTGGCTTTGTGACCAGATATCAAAAATACTACTATTAAAAATTAGGATATCCTAGAGCAGTCATTCTGTGTGAATCGTGGGTGTGACAGTCTTTGGAAATGCAGACTATTCGTTGGGGGGGGCGGGGCTTGTACATGCTAGGCAACTGCTACATCACTTGAACCACAACACTAACCCTTTTTGCTTTCATTATTTTTTTTAATAGGGCCTCACTTTTTGCCCGGGCAGGCTTGTTCTCAATTCTCTTTATACTTTTCATATAGCTAGGATGGTAGTCATGCACCAGTATACTCAGCTTCCCATTGACTGAGATGAGATCTTGAGAACTTTTTACTCAGGCTGACTTCAAACCACTCCCTTCTAGTTGCTAGGATTACAAGGTAGGCTATCATGCTTGACTGAAGTATTCTACTTTTTATTCTCTCTTCATCACTTAGAGTTCAATCATCAGCCCTGTTCAGTTTTCCTACATAGATATTTAACTACATAGGCAAGTATTTAAATATTAAAATAAGGTAAGTTAAATACTTAGCTAATCTGTTCTACCCCAGTTTTCTTCCCATTCATTTAGAAAACATAATTTTGTGTCCTTGTTTGTGTGGGGGCACTGTACAAGGGCTAATATAAGAAAAAAATTAAGCCATGGCTTCTGTTCTTGAGAAAGTGATGGTCTGGCAATTTATGAGGAAAGTATTTTTCTAAATGTCAGGATTATCTGCAGTTAATGGCCTTTATGTCAATAGTAGCCTCTAATAATTTGTTTCTATCTTTTATTTAGCCAATATAATATTTATCCCCATCACAACATCACCAGTCCTTTAGTCTGCAGGTTGAGATGACAAAATGTTCATAGGGATGGATCACAGAACCACAGATGTAGTTCTTTATGCAGATAAATCTTTTTGAATTCTTGACTTGGCAAGTTTTTGTTTGTAATGCGGTAAGTCTTAGCGGTAGTAATTTGAATTTAATTATCATACGATGGGCTAATTGGTCTTCAGCCATAGGAAATCAAAACCAGCAGCTGTCCTGCAGCTGTGTCTCAGCTGGCTTTATCTGAGCAGGATTCAGAGGGATGGTGGCATCAGGGTTCTGGGAGATGGTCTCGGGTCATAACAAGCAACACCTGCCCGAAGCTTAGGAAGCCAGTGGAATTAACACTCAGGAAGTGACACTTCCATAAAAAGGTATATGCTTAGGGTAATGTCATCATTAATCTTTACAGACTGAATAAACTCACCACAGTGTTTTTCCTTAATTGCAGACATGTTCTTAAGTTGGCTTTTTTTGTGTGTGTGCTGATCATTGGGCTTGGCCTGTCCCTAAACTTTTGTGCTCAAGGCTAGTACCCTACCACAGCTCTACTAATGGCTTTCTGGTGGGTAATTAGAGATAAAAGTCTCAGGGACTTTACTGCCCAGGATTGGATTTGAACCATGAAGCTAGATCTCAGCTTCATGAGAAGCTAGTATTACAGGCATGAGCCACTGGCACCCAGCAGACTGGCTGTCTTAATCTTCAGATCTAAATCATACCTGAAAATATTTTATATGCTAGGGAATATAGTGGTATATTTATCATTAAAATATGTTTAGTTGGTTTATTGAATTTATTCTTACTAGGATTTGCATTTTTACTTGTAACTTTCTTGGAAGAAATTATTATTTGTAACTCAGATTAATCAAACTTGTATAATTATGCTGAAAGCTCAAGTAAAATGTTTGTTATGCTTAAATTTTATTTTACATGTCCCATATACATACCGTATCAGAATATTAATATCCACAGCATATTTTGTACAACATAATGCCCACATAATATCCATAATAATGTCTATACAAAATCTTTGTAGCCTGGGTTCCTATTTTATAATTAGATTTGATTCATATGAGTAGACTTTGTGACTTTCAAAAATAACATTTTTCTCTCCTATATAAATGTTTCTATGCATATGAAAACTGATTTTCTTTGATGGAGCACTGTCACTACATTGATAGGCTTTCTTTGAAATATGGGCATTCTTGGGTTTCCTTACTTTTGACCTGTTAGTGAAGCCCCTTCCTCACAATTAGTTCACATATAGGTTTATCTCCTATCCAAATTAAATAATACAGTTCAAGGTGCTATTTTTTAGTATTGGACTTCTCACAGATACTGCATTCATGAGGTTTCTGTTCATCTACTGATGAGTGATTGATCAATTCACACTTCTATGCAAAGGCCCACTAATGTACAGAGTGAACACCCAGTTTCCCTCCAATATGTACTTTCAAGTGTGAAAGAAGATTTAATCTAGTAGTGAGTCTTGCCATATTGAGTACATATATATATTTTTTTCTCCTGTGTGAATTCTGTTGTGTTGAGAGTTTTGGTACCCTGCTGGTTTCATTATCTGAACACTTGTTTTACTTTTGTAAGTGAACCAACCAGTCCTGAGCCATGGCAGATCCTTTGGCCTTCCTGAACACACATATTTTGCAGCAAATTGTGTGTGTGTGTGTTGAGAGAGAGAGAGAGAGAGAGAGAGAGAGAGAGAGAGAGAGAGAGAGAGAGAGAGAGAGAGAGAGAGAGAGAGAGAGAGAGAGAGAGAGAGAGAGACAGAGAGAGAGAGAGAGAGAGAGAGAGAGAGAGAGAGAGAGGAGAGGGAGGGAGAGATGTGAATCTGTTAAGGTGGAGTTGAACTGTTTTCTGTTACATAACTGAAATTATTATAAATTACACTATTAGAAAACCTTTTGCTATATATAGATTAAAACTCTCTGTCTATAGAATAAATCTTCCGTTATAGAATATGCTATAATATAATTGAAACCAGGGGCTAAATGCATGCTAGAAAGGCATTGTACCACTAGAACCACATTCCTACCCCTCTTTTGCTTTAGTTATTTTTTCAGCTAGAGGTCATTTTTACCTTGGGCGAGCTTCATGTTTCAGTCTTCCTACGCATGGCTCCTAAGTAACAGGACTTACAAAGACTCATGTATGTTGTTTGTTGAGATGAGATCTTGCTAACTTTTTGTCCAGGTTGGCCTTGAACTTTTCTATTTTAGCTCCCTGAGTGACTAAGATCATGGGTAAGAGCCTATAAACTATGGGATAGTCTTCTATCAGATTTTTTTGGGATTTTTGTAGCAATTTTATTGTTAGATTTATGCATTTTTATATATATGATATAATGACATGGTCACAACAAGAACATTCATTTTCTTTTTTTGAATTTTTAAAAATTATTTTAAGTAGTTGCACAAATACTAGTTTGTGCAAATAAATAGTTGTTGTATACTAACAAGGCAATTTATGAATACAATGCATCTTGATCAGTGTCACCCCCTCCAACATTCTCAGTCCCTTTTGACCCAGCCCTTCCCGGACTTTAGTTTGTAGTATATACGATGAATTCTCGACTGCATTCTCCACCCTTCCTTCTCCCTTCATTCCCTCTGCCCTCTCCCCTTGGCCCTGCCCCCTCTTGGATATACCTAGTTGGTGTTGGTTTTGTTGGACTTTAACCTAGTTCTTCTAAAAGATTATACTATTTGAGTTCTCCATAGAGTCTATTATACTTAAGTTAATTCATCTGTAACCACTTGGGTACCATTTATTTACTTATAGATTTGGAGGTACCATATATCTACCACAAATGAAGGAAACCATGCAATCTTTGTTTCTCTGGGTCTGGCTTACTTCACTTAATATAGTTTTTCCAAATCTTTCAAATGGTACAATATCATTCTTTCTAATAGATGAGTAAAATTCCATTGTGTATATACACTGCATTTTCTTGATCCATTCATCCATTAAGGGGCATCTGGGCTGATTCCATATCTTGATAATGGTGAATAGGGCTCTAATGAATATGATGGTCCTGATGGTCCTTGTTTGTGTTTCTCCCAGCAATTCTGCTCCTATTTTCTTAAGTATTATATTATTCTCATTGTGAGCTTCTTCTTCTTCTTCTTCTTCTTCTTCTTTTTCTTCTTCTTCTTCTTCTTCTTCTTCTTCTTCTTCTTCTTCTTCTTCTTCTTCTTCTTCTTCTTCTTCTTCTTCTTCTTCTTCTTCTTCTTCTTCTCCTTCTCCTTCTCCTTCTCCTTCTCCTTCTCCTTCTCCTTCTCCTTCTCCTTCTCCTTCTCCTTCTCCTTCTCCTTCTCCTTCTCCTTCTCCTTCTCCTTCTCCTTCTCCTTCTCCTTCTCCTTCTCCTTCTCTTTCTCCCTCCCCTTCCCCTTCCCCCTCCTTTTCCTCTTCCTCTTCCTCTTCTTCTTATTTTTTGGGGGGGTCCATTCATAGGCCTGAACTTTGGGCCTAGGCGCTGTCTCTCAGCTCTTCAGCTCAAGGCTAGCGCTCTACCACTTGAGCCATAGTGCCACTTCCGGCTTTTTTTTTTTTTTTGCTTATGTGGTGCTGAGGAATTGAACCCAGGGCCTCATGCATGCAAGGCAAGTGCTCTACCACTGAGCCACTTTCCCAGCCCCCGAGTTTCTTATTATTAAACATGAACTAAATGTTAGCTTGTATTTCATTATTATAGGTTTATTAGAAAAAATATTGGTTTCCCACTTAAAGATAATAATAAAAATCAATATTTCCCAAGTTTTCAATAACTATTGGATGTTGAATGATTTTCACAGTTATTAGTTACATAATTTTATTAGTTATTGTTCATATTTAACAAGTGCTGTATAGTATACGTCACATACTATTTCACTTAATCATGTTAGTATTTTTCAGGATAAGACTAAGTTTTCATGTTTGTAAGAGTTTCATACTTGCTAAGCAAGGTATGACTAGCAGTAATTTGAAGTAATTCTTTGAAAAAAATATGTAAACCAGAGCAACAGAAGCTAAATTATTTTGTGGTATATACAATGAATTCTTGACTTATTCAAATATAAATTTATTCTTTATTTATTCAAATACAAATTTTTCTTTTGGTCTTCAAAAGATCCTGAACTTCAAATAGTGAGAAAATATGGTCTTCTAGTGAAGCAGAGGGCTTAAGTCATGACATTACATTGAGAACATTTGCTTTTTACCAACTCCATAAATTAGTGTATTTCTGGTGTAATTCCCAGTTGGAAATGCTGAATGAATGTGATTAGCTATTAGCAAGGTGCAGGTGGTATGTTCACTTGGTTTTTGGTGAGTTGTGTTTGTTCCTGGTTCTGAGTCCAATTGAATTGGGCTTTGCTATATATAAAGAAAAGTCTGTACAGCCACAGGCAAAAAAAGCTGAAATTTCTTCCTTAGGGAAATCTCAAGTGTAGAGTTATAAGCAAATATGAAGGTTCAAAGTGAGCAATATAATGAACACATTCAAGAAATTAGTAAGTATTTATGTAACATTTCATGTTTGTGAAATGTTTTATGGCCATATTATTAATTTACTTAAGTTCCCTGGAAAGTACAGTGTTATTACATCTGCTTTATATGCAAGGCAGGCGAAATATAGGCATATTAAATAGCAAAAGGAAGAAAAATAAGACATTGATTCTAGGGTTTGAACCTATATCCTAAACTACACAGCTTCATTTGAGGAATAAAGAGATAAAATGTTTTTATTTTGTTTTGAATTTGGACACAGTGCCCATTTCGGCAATGGCTTGTGTATACTTATATAGTTATAGATATTATTTTACTTTTTGTTATGTAGCTCAAAGCCCTTCCAGTTGAAATGCTGACCATATTAATTGATAGATAAGATCCTGAGTTAGAAAATCTCCATACAATGTTTCAGATGCTCTTGTCAACGAATGGTTGAATGTCTAGTAGTTGTATTCTTGTGTCCTAAAGGCTGTCGGGCCAATACACGTACGGCCTGGAAGAGCTGACGTTGGTGACTGTACAATCCCCATGCTCCACATTTTCTCTGTCACCGTGTTTCTCTTGGTACTTTTCTTTTCCATTCATAGAAAAACAAATTTCTGGTGGAGTAATAAATTTCCTCAAAACCCCTAAAAGGTTCAGATATTTCATACAGAAGAAATTGAAAAGAATGCAGACTCCTATGTTAGAAGGCCAGAAGGAACATGATAAATTATTGCCTTCAATTAACTTTTCTTTCATTTACTGAGTGCCCAGAAACTGCTTTAACACCCTGAGGTGTGACTGTAAGGTAATGAAGAGTGATTTTTAAAAATAAATATACCATAAAGGTATGCTGTCTAAATGAGCACTGTTCTTCAGCATAGTCACTCTTTACACTAATCCAATGACGCTGTCATTGCAAAAGAAAATATTTTTAGAATTCTTCCTTTGGAATATCTTTAGAAGCCATTTATGAACTGTAAAAAGCAAACAGTCTTACATTGATTTAAAATCACGCCATATTTTTAAAATCGAACCTTCACTTGAAAGGAAGTTTATTGCCTGGTTACCTTACTGATCTATTCTCTAGCCTTCATTCTAAATTAATTTTTTCTTTTTTCCTTTTTCATAATTGTGTCTATAATTAAAAAATAACAATTTGCCATCAACAAGGGTATTCTTTAACTTTTTATTTTAAAATAATTTGGACTTATAAAAACGTTACAAAAATAGTAGAGTTTCCATATATCCTTTACACCGCTTCCCCTAATACTCACATCTAACATAAGCATAGTAAAGCTACCAAAATCAGGAAATTAACATCAATAAAATGCTATTTGGTAATCTACGGCCATTATTTAAATTTCTCCAGTTTTCTCCACTAATTTTCTTTTTCTGCTCCAGAATGCAATCCAGGTTTCCACATTGCATTTAATTGTCAGGACTCTTTAGTCTCTTCTAACATGTGACACTTCCCAGTGAGGACACTTACAAAAGTTCTCTTTATATCATGTGCACCTCAAAAGAAGAAAGAGAACGAAGACAAGGGGGAGAAGGGGAAGGACTCAGAGACTCTAAATGCAATTCCATAGAGCCCTATACATTTTTCTTAGTACTCAGTCTCTTGAACTCCTGTACTTCATTTCTATTTCCTCTCCGGTTACCTTGGCTCATACTCTCACTGTTACAAACCCTATCAATTAAAGTAATTTTGAACTGATCTCTTGGTTTTTTTTACTTTGTTTTGTTTTTGCCAGTCCAAGGGTTTGAATTTAGGGCCTGAGCACCGTCCCTGAACTTCTTTTTGCTTAAGGCTAGCACTCTACCACTTGGGTCACAGCACCACTTCTGGCTTTTTTGTATATGTGGTGCTGAGGATGGAACCTAGGGCTTCATGTCTGCTAGGCAAGCACTCTACTACTAAGCCACATTCCCAGCCCTCTAACTGATCTCTTCTATAATGACTTCTACTCTTCCAACACCTAAACATCAATCTCCTTTTCTCTTTCTCTCTCTTCATATATACATACAATGCACATACATATGTATATGTTATATAACATATAACATATATGATATATTGTATATCATATAATATATAATACATTATATTATATATATATAATCTTCACTTTGAAGGCTTTGCTAACTTATTATTATTTTATTTTGCCAGTCTTGGGGCTTGAACTCTGGGCCTGGGTACTGTCCCTGGGCTTCTTTTTGCTCAAGACTAGCACTCTACCATGCCAAGTTAAATTTTATAAAGATTTTCCAGTTGCTTACCTTGGTTGTTCATCTGTTAATGGCAGTGATTATTCTTATAGCCTCCTAGTAGGTTGCTCTGTACCTGCTCACCTATCTTTTATATTGTAGTCATTTCAAAATGGAAATCTGTTTGCTTCTGCTTAATCCTTTCACTAGCTTCCCAATGTGCTTAGATTACCATCTAAAATATTTAGATCTACTAGGCTTGTATCATCTTACCATTAGAACCTCTCTTGGTAATTTCTTTCTCTTTTTAATCCTCTAGTTGTCACTAAAAATTGTTTTTGTATGCATGCCAGTACTGGGGTTTGAATTCAGAGCCTGGGCACTATCATTTAGCTCTTCCACTCGAGACTGGTATTTTATCACTTGAGCCACAGATCCACTTCCAACTTTCTGGTGATTAATTAGAGATAAAAATCCTACAGATTTTTCTGACCAGGCTGCTTTTGACCCTCAATCCTCAGATCTCAGCCTCCTAAGTAGGTAGGATTATGGGCATGAGCCATCAGTGCCTGACTTTCAAATTCATTAAAGCTTCAAATATGCTGTGCTTTGTTTTATTTCAGAGCCTTCCCATGTATTATTGCTTTTTTTCTGCTTGGAATATTGTATAATTAATATAGTTTTCCTCCCAGTGGCTTTGGTGTGGAGATAGTAAATTGTAAGCAAGAAAAAGATTTAGTGCAATTAGTTGTTGAGGGATGTGGAATAATCAACAGTAGTTTGACACAAAGGTGCACAAAAACAGTTCCAAAGTTTGGTATCTTACTATAATCAGCATTTACCTTTGGTTTACATAAGGTAAATGAGAATGTTTTTTGGCTGAAGAAATCCCACAGCAGATCTTCTCGGGGTTGACTAGGAATTTTGGATCCTCCTTTCTTTTGACTTTCTTGTTTTTTGTTTTTTGTTTTGTTTTGTTTTTTTTTTTTGGGTCCAGTCATGGGGCCTGAACTCTGGGCCTGGGCGCTGTCCCTCAGCTCTTCAGCTCAAGGCTAGTGCTCTACCACTTGAGCCACAGCACCACTTCCGGCTTTTTTCTTTCTTTTTGCTTATGTGGTGCTGAGGAATCGAACCCAGGGCCTCATATATGCAAGGCAAGCACTCTACCACTGAGCCACCTTCCCAGCCCCTCTTTTGACTTTCTTGTGCTGAATTTTCACATTAATAGGTAGGGAGCCTAGAAGTAGCATATATAATTTCTACCCCATTCTATTTTCTAGAACCTGCTCTCTGTTAAAGATATCTTACCCTATTCTTAATTTTCTAAGAGTGTTTAACATTAACATGTATTGTTTTTTAATTTATTTATTTTTAATGGAAATGGCATTTTTCCACTTGTTGCCATATTCTATTCATTTGGTGGTTCATATATTGTTTTGTAACTAAATACTTTTTCTATACATTTTAAAGATTAATATATTTCTTTTAATTTGTTATTCTAATTTCTTATTATTCAAATAACTTTTTGTGTCTCTATTATACGCAACTTAGCCATGACATTATTTGGATTTTAAATGGCAATATTTTATTTGTAATTTTTACATCCTATACTCATTAGTAATGTTGATCTTTTCTATAGTGTCCTTGTGGGATTTTGGTGTATTAAATTACCCCCATTAAATGAGTTAAGATTCTTTCTTTTTAAAAAATTTTCTGGAACTGTAAAATTGAAGTAATTTGTTTCTTAAATGTTTTAATGAATGTGTCAAAAAATCATTTAGGCCAGGTGGTTTTGTGTTTCTGTGAAGATATATAAATAGTATTTAATTTCTTTAATGGCTTTTATACATTTGTAATTTCTTTTTTATACTCAAGTCTGCTTTTTGTATGTCATTTTTCCCTAGAAATTTTGATGTTGTTTTTGTCTTTTTTCTAGAAGTTTGTATCATAAAATGATGTATATATTCTTATCATCTTTTAAGTTACTGCTGCATTTCTTGTTATTTCCTTTAGAGAATGCCTAAGTTTAAGATCTATACTCTCAATTTCACCAGAGTTTTGTGAGTCCTGTAGTCCTAATTACTCAGGAGCTAGAGACAGAAGGATTGAGAGCTAAAGGCTAATCTCATCAAATTTAGCAAGACCTTATTGCAAAAATAAAGAAAGAACACTTGCCTAGTAAGTGACAGCCTTGGATTCAATCACAAGTACTATAAAAATGAAATAAATATATAAATATATAAGTAAATGTCTAGCTTCTTATTTATTTATTTTCTTTCTTTCTTTCTTTTTTTGTCGGTCATGGGGCTTGAACTCTGGCCTGGGCACTGTCCCTCAGCTCTTCAGCTCAAGGCTAGTGTTCTACCACGTGAGCCACAGAGCCACTTCCGGCTTTTTCTGCTTATGTGGAGCTGAGGAATCAAACCCAGGGCCTCATGCATGCAAGAAAAGCACTCTACCACTGAGCCACCTTCCCAGCCCTATTTATTTATTTTGTACTGCTAGGGATTGAACCTTGGCCTTTCACATGCCAGGTAGGTACTCTACAACGGAAGTCTATCTCCAAACCTACTTCTGGATTAAAAAAAAAATTGTGTCTGTCACCCTGTATTTTATTTGATTCTTTTGTTTTCATCTTTTTCCTACTTTATGTGTGAGTATGTGTGTATGTGTGTGTATGAGAGAGAGAGAGAGAGAGAGAGAGAGAGAGAGAGAGAGAGAGAGAGAGAGAGAGAGAGAGAGAGAGAGAGTCTATTCTGTGTTTTTCTTGGGACTCTTAATTCCTTAGTTTTTTTTTTCTGAAGTAAACAGGGTGTAATTTTTCTTCTAAGTACCACTATAGCTGCATCTTTTAAGTTATATAATATATAGCATTAGTGTTAATACAAGGCTCAAAATATTTTCTAAATTCTCATTATGATTTCTTTTGGACTTAATCTTCACTTACAAAAACGGCTCATAAACATGTATGTATTCTAGAAACTTTTTGACACCAACTTTTTTTTTTTTGGAGGGGGCGGTTTGGTCGTGGGGCCTGACCTCTGGGCTGGGCGCTGTCCCTCAGCTCTTCAGCTCAAGGCTAGCACTCTATCACTTGAGCCACAGCGCCACTTCCAACTTTTGTTTTTCTGCTTATGTGGTGCTGAGGAATCGAACCCAGGTTCTCATGCATGCAAGGCAAGTGCTCTACCACTGAGCCACCTTCCCAGCTCGACACCAACTTTTCATGTATGTTTTTAAATGAAAGATTTGCATTTGTCCCTATCAGATACTTGTGAATGTTATAAATCAAAAGATTATAAAACCAGTACTTCTCGATTTTAAAGTTTGGTCTATGATCCTAACTTTAACTTACAACTCTAAGCCCCAGTAGTCAAGCTTTATTTAGGAATTTCTGTTAGGAAATGTGACTGGTGGCTCATGCTTGTCATCCTACCTACTAAGGAGGCAAAGACCTGAAGGGTTATGGTTTTGAGGCAATCCTAGGTAGACAGGCTTTGAGATTCCACCTCCAATTAACCAACAAAAGGCTAAATTGAAGGTATAGTTCCAATGGTAGAAAACCAGCCCTAAGCAAGAAAGCCATAAGAGATCAAGGTCCTGAGTTTAAGCCTTAGGACTAGCCCAACAAAGTAAGAAAGAAAAGAAAATCCTTATTAGGAATCTATTATTATGGAGACAGGAATATTTCTTATCCAGTGTGTGGAATGATACCTGGCACAGAAAATGTATTTGTGGATTGAAGGGTGAATGAATGGGGAGATTCCATCCTCTTCCCTCTTCCCCCACCCCCACCCCCATCCAGTCCTTAGTCATCACTGAGAAGGGCAGGCCAACTGCCTCATGCTGGAGTTTTTCTACTTATTGAGAATCTCAGTTTAAAGTAGGGATTTTCATTTCACCTCTTATCCTGATTGAGCCTCAGCTTTGTCTTCTGTACTTCAACTCTGTACCATGTACCAATTAGAAGCCAGGCTGTATGTAGTTCACTTATGATTGATGGCTACTCTCAGGGGAGGGTCCTAAGTGGTTTTCATCTGAGATATGTTTTTTTTTTGTTGTTGTTGTTGTTTCTAGCCTATAGTTAGTTACTTCTTTTATTTTTTCTGTAGCTGAACTATGTTTTTAAAAGTTACATTATTTTTAGGTACAGTATGGTGTTCAGTCACATTGCTAAAAGTAGAATTCTCTATAACCATTTTTTTTGAAGAGGTATAATGTAGAAATAAAAGGTCATAAGACAGTGATTATGAGTTCATTACATGATCTTTTTGCCCATACAATTTTTTTCTTCTGTGTGTTCAGATTGGGATACTTATTGTCTCATAGATTAATAATATGAACTGGTTCAGTGTCTACTGTACAATGGATATTTTACATATATGATCTCTAACCTTATAAATAGCTTTGGAAGTATGTTTTCTAAATTAGATTTATAGTTTAAAAAATGAAGACACTAAAAGCCAGAGCAATTATGAAATGCTTCCAATGATTTGGGGCAGTAAGAAGTTGTTGTATATAGCTCATGACTAATTCATATGCTTTGAAGGGATATAACTCATTTTGTAAGGTAGTAGCTCTAGTTTGTACCATATGAATCATCATCATGTTCCAGGCCAGAAAATGGCAGTCCTCATTTTACTTAAGGACCTGTTTTCCAACCTAAAGACTATTCTACAGAAATTAGGTTCTTCCTCTGGTATATAAACTATAAAATATAAAACTTTTCTTGAAAAACCTAGCACTACTAGGTGCTGATGGCTCACACCTCCTATCCTAGCTACTCAGGAAGCTGGGATCTGAGAGTTATGGTTCAAAGCCAGACTGGGCAGGAAAGTCTGTGAGACTCTGATCTCCAGTTAATCACTAGAAAACCAGAAGTGGAGCGGTGGCTCAACATGGTAGAGCCTAGCCTTGAGCAAAAGAGCTCAGGGACAGTGCCCAGGTACTGAGTTCAAGCTATATGACCAACAAAAACAACAGCAGCAACAGAAAAAAAAAATCCCCCCAAGCCCTAGAGTTAAGAAAAACAAAAACAAAAATCAAGTATGTATAAATAATCGTAGACAACCAATAACAAACCATTATATTTTTCAGCTCTCTGCTTATAAGTAGTTGTACTTAATTAAGAAGTACATCATGGGATAACAACCTCTATAAATTGCTCTGCTACCTTATTATATCTCAAATATTTATGATACCAGAGAAAACAATACAATGAGAATCTACATATTTCAAATTTCTCTGCTTGGAGTTAACTCTAAAGCAATTGTACAATATCAACATACTCTCTTACTATGTTAAAAAGAACCCAAGTCAGTAGTACCAGTACACAAAAATGTATTTATTTTTTAAATATTAATCAATTTGTTCATTTATTTAATAACTGTTGAGTGCCTTCTGTGCTCTCAGCGTTATGTTGGGTGCTAAGAATATAGTGATTGTCAAAATATACTTAGTTTTTCCTTCATTTACATTCTAGTAGAAGAAACAGACATCAAGGAAATAACTTCACAGATAATTATTGAGTTATAGTAGCAAGAAGTATTATTAAATATATCTAATAGAAGGACCAGAGAAAATTAAGTATCATTAAAAAACCATTACAGATAAATCTCACTAATTATGGATAATTCTAAATGAAATGGTAGCAAAATGACTAAAGCAAATAATTGGTATGACCAAATAAAGTTAATCCTAGGAATGCAAGGATAGTTCTATATAGATAATGTGTGAGGGGCTGGGAAGTTGGCTCAGTGGTAAAACACTTGCCTTGCATGCCTGAGGCCCTGGGTTCGATTCCTCAGCACCACATAAGCAAAAAGAAAAAAGCTGGAAGTGGCACTGTGGCTCAAGTGGTAGAGCACTATCCTTGAGCTGCAGAGCTGAGAGACAGTGCCCAGGCCCAGAGTTCAGGCCCCACGACCGGACCCAAAAAAAAAAATGTGAATATAATTGACCATATTACAACATCAAAAGTGGAAAATTACAACTTCCTCTCTACATATAATTGACATTTTATAATCTGTACTATGGAAGTCTTGTTTGAAACTCTTAATATATATTTTTGTTGAGTGTGTCATATATTCTAAGCCTATTATGAGTATTTATGAGTTCTAACTCATCTAACTTTGCCAATAATATTATTATCTACAAAAACACAGAGCAGGTAACACACTTGATCAATGCTCTTCCATCTATATATAAAAAATTCAGTTCTTGAGTTTCCTTTTAACAAATATATATTATCTTTCATGTAGGATACTTAACATTATTTATACATATGAATATACATTTATACGTATACATATATGATATGGAAAGGCTAGTACCTTGCTTAATAGAAATATGCAGAAGTAGTTCCATAAATTAATATGCAGGATTGTTTCTATTCCCACTATTATTTAGTATTCCGGTAAAAGGAAAAGCTAAAGGAATCTTCTAAGAAAAAGAAATAGGGAAGAAGAAAATGGTAAGGAGTACCATTAACCATACTGTCTTGTTAATATAAAGAAGTTATTTCCATTCAGAAGTATTAAGTAAAATAATATTATTTATCAGATTATTAACTATAAAAGAAATGTTTATCAAAACTGGGTTGTCAAGTATTTGAGTAAGTACCTGATGTCATACCGTGAATCTCAGTTTAAAGACTTTCAGTGGAATAATACAACTGTTATGGATAATATTAAAATTTTAAATGTGTGCATCTTTTGACTAAATAATTCTACCTCAAGGAATTTTCCTACATTTGTACTCTCATTTGAGTCAAATGATTGATATATGAATATGTATCGCAGCACCTGTAATATAACACAAGATTGGAAAACATTCAATTGGTCATCAATGAGGACTGATTAATCATATTATGGTATACCATGGAATATATATATATATATATATATATATATATATATATATATACACACACACACACACACACACAATTTGTTTGAAGAAGGAGGGATTTCTGCAGTACTGATGGAAATGCATTGCTAAAATAAAGTGAAGTCAGAACAATCTGTTGAAGTGTGTAAGTTACACACACATTTAAAAGTGCATAGCTTACATAGCTTATTTTTATTATAAGATTTATTTTCAGTGTGGAAAATTAATGTCTGGGGAAACAAGGAAAGGAGGGAGACTTTCTTTTTGCTGCATACCCTTTTATGTTTTACATAATATTCATATATTGTTTGTTCCATCAAAATAAAATTAACCGGGGCTGGGAAGGTGGCTCAGTGGTAGAGTGCTTGCCTTGCATGCTCGAGGCCCTGGGTTCGATTCCTCAGCACCACATAAGCAAAAAGAAAAAAGCCAGAAGTGGCACTGTGGCTCAAGTGGTAGAGCGCTAGCCTTGAGCTGAAGAGCTGAGGGACAGCGCCCAGGCCCAGAGTTCAGGCCCCATGACCGGACCCAAAATAAAATAAAATAAAATAAAATTAACCATGTACACATAAGGAATTTAGCCTTTTTAAAAGTGAGATTGTATCAATTAAGGGTTACATTTCAAAAGTCTTAGAAAAGACCCTGTACATAAAAACTGAATGAAATTTCATTTATCTCTCTTAGAGTTTGGTTGTCCCTGTTATGATTTGATTCTGTGTTTCTGTAAACTATTTCCATCATTTGGCAAGTAGATGTTGGGGCAGGACTGTGGAGAGTATAGTTATGGAACTGTTTTACTCATTTTTTTTTTCAGGGACAGTACTGTCTTTCCCTCTCCCTCTTTTTCTTTTTTTTGGTTGGTTATAGGGCTTGAACTCAGGGCTTAGGCATTGTCCCTGAGCTCCTATAATCAGGGTTAGTGCTCTACCACTTTCAGCCACAGTACCACTTCCAGCTTTTGAGTGGTTAATTGGGGATAAGAGTCTTACAAGGGACTTTTCTATCCAGGCTGGCTTCAACTGTAATCCTCACATCTCAGCCTCCTGAGTAGCTAGGATTACAGGTGTGAGCCACTGGTGCCTGGTTTTCCTTCATTTTTAACAGGAGAAAATAATTAATATTTTATGATGTCACATTGTATAATAAGCATATATGAAGACTGGAGTCTTCATTTTTGAAATGTCTTAAATGGAAGGGGGCAATGGTAACTTGTAATCCACTCAATAGTGAGCATTCAGAGTTACCTTTCCATTGCTACCATGGGGCAGCTAGATGACCAAATGAACAGTCTCTTCCCATTTTACTGCAAGCATGTATGTGCCTAATAGAGGAGTGGTAGTGTTGGTACCTTTTAGAGAGTCAGATTAATGAGAACTGGGTGACTTCTAACTTCTAGGTAGACGAAGAAGGCTTTGATGTACAAAGGTGGTGTGATTTTTTACTTACCTATTTCATGTGACTGATGACTCAATTCTTTCAGGTTATACAAGTATTTTACCTAAGGTGAAAGAGCAAATTAGCTCCTTGGTATCACTAAATTTGCAAAATTATGTTTGTTCATTTTGAATGATGAATGGGCCACATGAGTTAATGAGGGAAAAAAATAAGACAGATTTTTCTTACTTTAATTTTAATGATGAGATAAAGGTACAGTTGAAAGTGATTATGCAACTTTTTCAAGTTCTCATGAAAACAGGTGACAAAAGCTAAACTTTCCCATACAATGTCACTCTGGGATGAAAAATGGATCTTTATTTAAAATATTATATTCGTGAGTCATATGCCTTATTGGAGGCATTTACTTCAGCAGACACGTTATTGAATCCTATACTAGGTGCATAACAGAATGATTTGGAAACTGGACAGGGCTATAGCCTTCACATTCACAGGCTTCCAAAGTCAATTCTGAGTCAAACAAATAGACCTTAAGAGGAAGAGAAACAATTGTCTCGAGTTTACTTCTATTTTTCATACTCTCATTTTCTGTAGTTGATATTCTCAGATGCCAGAGACCTGTCATGGTTGCCAGATGATCAGGCTCAGCTGGCTTATTAAGGGGCTGTGGCAGTGCTTGTTTCCATGAGAGCTGGAAGAAAAGAAGCAATGGAAACAGCACATATAGTTTGTAAGTAGCTGGCTTCCCAATTCTCAGTGCCCTGTGCTCCTCTATAGCTCATAGAACCAGGGCTTCATGAATACAAATTGCTCTTTGGATATTTGTGGGCAGCGGCAGAGCACTTGGTTAACATGTACTCATCCATGCTCGTAGGAATAATCTGTGCGATTTGACTTTGGTCATTTTGGTTGCCAAGAGGACTGGCTCTTCCTGAGAAAAGAAAAAAAGGCAACTCATTTCTAGAGAGATTGTGACCACAATATCAGGTATTTAGAGATTGTGTGTGTGTGTGTGCATGCGGACGCATACGGGCAAATTATGGCTTGAACTCAGGACCTGGGCACTACCCCTGATTCTTTTTTTTTTTTTTTTTTAACTCAAGGCTAGCATTCTATTACTTGAGCCACAGTTCTACTTCTGGCTTTTTTCGAAGCCTGGCTTCGAACCTCATTCCTCAGATCTCAGACTCCTGAGTAGAGAGGATTACACGCAGGAGCCAACAGTGCTCAGCAAGAGATTTTTAATTTTTTTAAAAAAGTTTTTGTTAATTGTGGGGCTTGAACTCAAGGCCTGAGCACTGTCCTTGAACTTTTTCACTCAAGGCTCATGCCCTATCACTTTCAGCCACAACACCACTAGGAGATGCATTTTTAAAAGACAAATTCATCTTGTGTGGTTAGAGAGTTAATGTTAAATATCATGTGCTCTTGTCGTAAGATTTGATGGTAGTTGTTCTGAGAACTCCACCTCTAGCTGGGCATGACTGTACATCTATAGTACCAGCACTCAGCAGGTAAAGGCTTGGGGATCATCTGAGCCCAGGATTTTGAGACTGGCCTGGGCAGTCTAGCCACACCTCTATCATCTTTGAGAAAGTAAAAGTGTAAATAAAACATTAAAAAATACTCTTCTTCCCTCAAATCCCATTCTCATAAATCTACTTAGAAGTGTAATAAATACAGTAAAGCAGCAGTAGTCCACAGGCTCCCATGAGCGTAGTCTAAAGGAGTTACTAAAATACTGGTGAAGTGACAGCAAGATCTCCCATAGCAAATCTTCACAGTCTTTCTGGTGTTTTCCTACAAGTTTTCTGCTGTTAGATCTGTTTTAGATAGCACAATTGTAATGAAATGGAGGCTGGATTATAAACCTCTATGTTTTGTAGCCAAGCAGTGACTTTGTACTTCTGTCCATTTATAGATATTCAAAATTCATAAAGTTCCCAGCTTATGTGGCTTTGTTTCCTTGACTTTTTCATTGTCTTGTTTTTATTGTGCATATTCTTTTGTTGTTCTAGGGGTGCCACTTAGCACTTGTATATCACCCCCAAATTCTATTCCTCTACAATGGAGTAATTGCTTGCCATCCTTATAGTTTATTCTATAATCTAACTCTTCCAGTCCTAAATCATTGTCAGTGAAGATTACAAGTTGTGAGCCGAAGTATTCTTCTCCTTTGAACAATGATGTAAGACTGTGTAAATGAAAATGGGTTCATGTTATGACACCTCAAGTCTGTATGAAATAAATTGCTGGACTGAGGAAGAGGCTGTGTGGTGGCTCTCTTGACAGCAGAGTGCATTTTACTTAATACTTAAATCGCAGCATCTGGTTCATAACCAGGAGTGAGCAGCTTGTTTTCCAATCAAGATGTGTTCTTCTGCAATTTGACCTTTTTTGGAAATTAGGTACACTTTCCAACATATATGCTTAGAGGCCCTTGGGTATTTGAACCATTTCCTACTCTACTTTCCCAGACATAAAAGATACCATGTGTGAAATATGTGGAATGGGAATGTCAAGGTGTTTGGGTGGATTCTTTCCACAGAAATTATATTTGCTTATTACAGTTTCTCTGTGAAGACTTGAAAGTAACAGAGAAAGTCTAAAAGCACCTCTGCAGAACTAGAATAATTTACGTCTGCTGTATAAATAGAACTTCCAGTGTATAAGCCGATGAGCCACCTCAACTCTCACCTCTTTTATGAAGCCTTTCTGAATGTTCTTGTTAAAAGAAAACAGTCATCCAGTGCTCTGCTTTTCCATAATACTTTGACCTTTCATAAATGTGCTTATCTCATATCTCACTGTATCTTGAATTACATTTTTCATCTTCCCCCATTCACTATTGAAATCAGGGTAATGACTTCTGCCTTACTCATTTTTTTTTTTATTCCTCCCCTGTTGTGCCTAGTAGACTCCTTCTACCTAACCTGGCTTTTTCCTTTGAGCAAGTCTTCTCACTCCTTCCTCCCTACTAGGATTATATGCTCTTAGAAGCACCGTTCACACAGTGATTTGTTTGTATAACCGTGTCTTCTATTTTTCTGTCATTCAGTGGGAATCATACTATGCCTACTGTCTGTATTTCTTCAGGGCTGAGCATACTGCTAAAATACAGATTGGCCATTAAATTTCTATTGAATGAATGCTAAATTTTATTCAGTGGGTCATAACCTTGAGTATATGAATTCGAAAGACAGAGGCCCATTCTCACAGTTTGATATATTGTATGATAATAAAAAGATATACATTGCAATTATACCTTAAAATACTTGCTATAGAGCTTCTTATCCTTGGAGAACCACATATATTAATGAAGTATTTTACTTCATTATGTTCATATGTTTACGATAGGAAGGGTATACCTTGTGTATGTGTGTGTGTGTGTGTGTGTGTGTGTGTGTGTGTGTGTGTGTGTGTGTGTATGAGTGCTCATGTGTGCATGTATGTGTGCTAGTATCAGGGCTTGAACTTGGGGTCCTGTGCTCTTGCTCAGCTTGCTTGTTCACAGCTCACACTTGAGCCATGCCCCCAGTCCAGCTTTTTTCTGGTTAATTGAGGTAGATCTTGTAGTCCAAGTCTGTATGGGCCAGCATCTTTTTTTGGGGGGGGGGGTCCGGTAGTGGAGCCTGAACTCTGGGCATGGGCACTGTCCCTCAGCTCTTCAGCTCAAGGCTAGCACTCTACCACTTGAGCCACAGCGCTACTTCTGACTTTTTTCTTTTTTTTTTTTTTTGCTTATGTGGTGCTGAGGAATCAAACCCAGGGCCTCATGCATGCAAGGCAAGTGCTCTACCAGTGAACCACCTTCCCAGTCCCGGGCCAGCATCTTAACCACAAATCCTTGCAGCCTCCTCAGGAGCTAGAAATACAGCCATTGACACTGAGCTTAATTCTTACTTTTTTTTTAAATTTAATTTAATTTTATTTGTGAACATACTGTACAGAGGAGTTACAATTACATGGGCAGGATAATGCGTACATTTCTTACCAAGCATTGCAGCCTCCTTTGTTTACCCCTTCCCAGCCTCCCCCCTCACCCCCAATCCCAATCCTTCTCCTTAATTCTTACTTTTAAAATCCAAATCTATCAACTCTTTGAAAGTTAAATAGAATTGGTTGCTATGCCTCTTTTCTTTGATCCGCTACTGGATATACTTGAATTTTTTTTTTAATTGGTCCTGGGACTTGAACTCTAGGCCTGGGCACTGTCCCTTTGCATTTCAGCTCAAGGCTGGTGCTCTACCACTTGAGCCACAACACCATTTCTGGTTTTCTGGTGGATTATTGGCGATAAGAGTCTCACAGACTTTCCTGCCCCAGCTGGCAATCCTTAGATCTCAGCCTCCTGAGTAGCTAGGATTACAGGTGTGAGACACCAGTGCCTGGCTATCATTGAATTTTTGAGCTTTCATCATATCTAAGGATGAAATTGCCTGTAAATTAGATTATCTTCCTGTGCCCAGGTTCTTACTGTAGCACCTAGAGAGTATGGGGGCTGATCAACAAATATTATTAAATCAAATGTAAAATTGAATTTTCATGTTACAGTTAGAAAAAAATAAAAGAGAATTTCTTAACTTAAATGTGGAAGTTCTTTTTGCTACTTGGGGAAGGATCACTGTGACCAAATTGCTTTTAAATGAGATCATTAAAAGCAATTTAAAACAAGATGGAAATTTCTTGAAGATGATAGTATTTCGAAGCTAGAATATGGGTCCGGTGTTGATTGTTCTCAGGCTCTTCTTTTTTTTTTTTTTTCTAAGAGATGAAACTTTATTCTTCAGCTGCTTAATCTCATTTGTTTCCTTATCTCTTATAATCTCACCCAGAGAGAAATAGACCTACAGAAAAGGTATTATGAGAACTCAATTAGATCACAAGAGTAAAGTTTCTCAGCAATCAAATTTTCTGTAATTTTCAGATCAAGTCTGACAGGAGTACAGGTTTCATTATTAGAAGGCTTATAGATCCTGTAGATCCTGCTCTCTATCGCTGTTCTCCCATGAAATACACTAGGTAACAAATACCTGGCTCTTAGCAGGTAATTTCCAGATTCTTAAAGTGGCATTGAATAATTTTAACCTAAACTCTCAAGCTAGTTTAAGAACTCTTCTTTTAAAAGTTAAGATAACAATTTTTCTTTAATTTCCAAAGAGAAGCATTTTTTTAGAAGTGGAAAGATGCTTTCTACTTTTATGAGCTATAAACTAAGCCTTTTGCAGGTGTCATTTTCTACATTCATCCTCAAAGCCCCTGGACTGCCCCTGGGGAATACACTGTGAATAAGAAAACTGTAGAAGGATCTAGCTGCAGGAGATCTGGAAGTCAGCCATTTTGAGCTTTCATTTTCACAGATGGGGAAACTGAGGCACTAAGATGTTAACTGACCTATTTAAGATTACTTGGCCAGTCCATGACAGATGATCAACTGGAGGCTAGGTCTCTTGACTACTCATGCAGGACTTGTTCTCCTATAGCCTATAATATTTCTGTGCATACTGAAGAAGAAGGGACACTACAATCTATACACCATAGAGAAATTACATGCCTCTTGGTCATAGCAGTGAGGTTTTTCTTTACAAATGTTAACTAGAAATCAATACATGCTAGGTCCCCTGCCATATTCTCCAGCATCAGTAGGCCTCAGAATCATGGGAGGGATTGTTAGAATCAGATTCTAGATCTGAATTCTTATGATTCAAGAATCTATATTTTTAACAAGCTTCTAGAACAGATTGGTGTTAGTTGGGAACGACAGTTTGAAACTGGGAGTCTGCCATTCCCCTCCATCCCACTCTCCTACCCTCAGAACACTGAACATTTTCTTTGAATTTATGGGCACTTTTCCATTTTAATTTTAATCATTGCTTTAATCCATGTTTTTCAATACAGTGCTAAGTTTGAAGATCAAGTATAGTTGGTTTTGGTCTGTAGGTGTGTGTGTGTGTGTGTGTGTGTGTGTGTGTGTGTGTGTGTGTGTGTGTGTGTGTGTGTGTGTGTGTGTGTGTGTGTGTGTGTGTGTGTGTGTGTTTTCTTTTGCTATGCAACCACACATTCACCAGCTTAAAATAGCATTCATTTATTCACTCACAGGTCTTCATGTCAGGAATCTGGGACAGCAGATTTTTAGAGTCAGTCTCTTAAACTTTTTTGTGTGTGAGAGAGTTGATTCTTTTATGGGAGGCTTGAAATATCTGAGCACTGTAAAATTTATGAATGGAAGTAGAATCCTGAAAATGAAAATTTAAATGGCAGCAGCTTCCCAACCCATCAGCATTCCTGGACACATCAGGGAGGATCCAAGGGTGGTTGAAAATGATTGGCAGTAATCAACTTAGGCTCTGTGATATATTGGTTCTGATCATCTGGATGATCGTTTATATGTACATGTGTTTATATGTGTATATGTATGTGTGAATTCTGTTTACCTAATTTCGTTTCCTTATCCACTAGGAAAAATCCATGTTTTCTAGTTCAGATAGTAGTAGCTCTGAAGTAGTTCTGTCTACATTTATTTTGTTGATCTCTATATACAACTCACACATCCAAATTTAGGATTCTTAAATTATTAATTGTTAATTCTTAAATTGAGTAAGAATTGTTCTCACTCAAATTCATTGTCAGATTAGAATAGACTCACATTGTCAGAGAATAAAACTTAATGTCCATTTGAGTTTATTCTTCAAATCAGTGACAACTATATCATAACATTGGTAAAAGGCATACTTAACTGAGACTACAGAAAGTTTAATAGGCCAAAATGTGACTTAAGTTTTAAAAAGTTAAATACATAATAAAGATCAGGAAAGATCCCATTTTTATTGTACTTGGTAGGAAAATAGACTAAAATTGTAATTAGCTGTAAATTCACTGCTGTCAGTGCTATGTGCTTATGACACAGACTTTGGTGTTGAATTAACAGAAGTACGTGTCTAGATCAACTATTCTTATTCTTCCTGTCTCTGCTCTGGGAAGACCACTTTTTGCTTGTCTTCCATGTGTTCAGGGTAATTTTGATAAATGAATTTACTTAGGACAAAGGCAATCTGATTACAGATTGGAAATCAAATCACATGAAGTATGCTTCACAACCAAGATTACTTAGCTTAAAAAAAGAAAAATTCTGGGAGATATTTAAATATATTTAAATAATGACATGACTGATGATAAGAATTTCAGAGTGTTCAAAGCCAAAGAGAAAATGGAAGAATCAGGCTTAGAAATAAGGTCAGTGCAATAACTAGTATATGTCTGAGACGAGCAGAAAATGTCAGATAAAATGATGTTAAGTGAAATGAACCCCAAGATAGGGACACAAGTGGTTTTTTCTTTCTTGCTATTGTTTCTAACATATTTATAAGGTACCATGTGATTTATGGTATAATCTCTCTTTTCACTGTATTCGATGTTGGTATAATTTGGGGAGGGGAAGGAAAAAAACAAATTGTTTAAAAAGGGATACAGGTTGACCATTGCAACAATGAGATGTACAAGACACTATGTTGAAAAATGAACTTTACAATTTAGGCAGGGGGGGTGGCAGTGTAGTTGAGGAGGAGGTGGGAGGGAAGGGATGGTAAGGGGAAAACAAAGGAGGAGACAAAAATGCTTGATAAGAAATGTACTCATTACCTTGCTCATGTAACTGTAACCCCTCTGTACAGTATTTTCACAATAAAAAACTTATTTAAAAAAAAGAAAGAAGGTCAAGAGCCTGTAATCTTAGATGCTCAAAAGGCTGACATCTGAGGAATTGTGGTTTGAAGCCAGCCCTGGCAGAAAAGTCTGTGAACCTCTTATCTCCACTAAACTAGCAGAAAAGCTGGAGGTAGAGCTGTGACTGAAGTGGTAGATCACTAGCCTTAAGAAAAAAGCAGCTCAGGGACAGTGATTTCAAGCCCCTGGACAAGCAACAGATAACTGCAGCAGCAGTAGCAGCAGCAGCAAAGTCAAGGACTGAGACAGTTTAAAAAGTCTCTGTAAACCTAGTGGTCATACTTTTCTCAGCCTTTCTATCAGAGTAATCACACTCAGGGATTTCAAGCAATTTTGTTCTAATTCAAAACTGTGGAGGGGGGAGATGGCTTGTTTCCTATGTTTACCCTTGGACTACAGAAAAGGCAGGGCACCTAGATCCACAATCCCCTCAGACTGTAGGTGTAGAGATAGTTTTCTCAAAGAAAACTACTTAACTACTTAAAGATAATAATTACAAATTAAAGATACTCTACATGTCCAGCTCCATTTCCTGACCCCTGGCAACAACTAATCTGTACTCTATCTCCATGACTATATTATTTCACAAATATTATGCATGTAGTATCTATCCTTTTTTTTTTTTTTTTTTTGGTTGGTCTTGTTCGTCCTGGGCGCTGTCCCTCAGCTCTTCAACTCAATGCTAGTGCTCTACCACTTGAGCCATAGTACCACTTCTGGCTTTTTCTGCTTATTTGGTACTGAGGAATCAAACCCAGGGCCTCATGTATGCGAGGCAAGCACTGAGCCACCTTCCCAGCCTGTGTCTATCCTTTTGAAATTGGCTTTTTCACTTCTGTTAATGTTTATTATTTTTCTCTATTGTTGACTAATATTTTGTGGAAGGGGTGAAAATCATTTAGCATACCATGTTAAAAAATAGTAGAATACCTGCCTGTCTAACTCTATTCAATCACCCATTTTTCTCTTGGTATGTTTTCAATAAGAGAGAAAGGGAAATCTAGTTCTGCTAGGAAAATAACTTTATTTTAATTCTAGCAAAATTTCAGTACAAATGAGAAAGAGGACATGTACTTCTACTTGTACCACTGATATATAAATAGGCACTTCATATTTAATATTTAACAAATGTTGCCTTGTTTGTACACATTGAGCCTCTAGGTTTTTTTTAAAGTAGTTTCCTCAGTATGTTCTAGAAACATTGCATATGTACCAGTGTGTCAGTATTGTGCTAGGTTTAGGTTATGTTGAGAACAGGATAGACATGGGTGCTGTTCTTGAGGAGCTTACAGGTTATTTCTTATTTTTTATTGTTATAGGTTGGTGTGTCTTGCTGTCCATGTTTCATTGATTCAGTTGAATGTCCTTAGTTTCTGTCGGCTATCACAGACTCTTCCTTTCTCTTCTGGAATACAGAATGACCAAATTTAGTGAATGATTTTAGTGCTCTGGGAGTGACTTCATTCCATTAAGATGAAAACCAAGCCAAGCAAGTAATACTTACAAGCACATACATGAGAATGTGCTACAAGGGAGAAAATCCTAATATTTAGTTACTTTTCTTGCCAGCTGGAGATTTTTTTTTTGTTGTTTAGCCTTTAGTTACTTCAAGGATGACTAAAGTTTCTAAAAATGAAATTCCCAAAGCCCATCACTCACTTAATTGTATAAAAAGCCCAGCCATTTGAATGAGATAGATAGTCAAATGCCTTTTACAAAGGTCATGTTTTTAAAATTCTGGTCTTGTATAATTTATAAGTTTATGAAAATTTGATTCCATTTTAGTTTTATGATATAAATGGGATAATCTTGGTCTATGAACTAGCTGACTTATTTGTATTCTGACTTAAGTGTGACTTGCCCAAACATAGAAAAGAAATCTAAAATAGGACTTAAAGTACTAGTTAAAAAATTATAATTGATTAAGAATCAACATTCTGAACTGAAATTTAATTTGATTTAGAGTTAAATTATTGGGGCTGGGGGTTTAGCCCAGCGGAAGGGCGCCCACCTGGCGCACCCAAGGCCCTGGGTTCGGTTCTCAGCCCTAGTTTAAAAAAAAAAAAAAAGACATATAAAGCTAGAGTTAAATTATTTGCTGTCCAATAGCCTTTACTGTTTCTTTAATTGTGAGTAGTTTCATATATGGAAAACTATGGATTTATTAGCTATAGTTTTGAAAATTTATTATAGCAAACATGTATTGCTTTGCACTGGCATGTTTAATGTTTTTTGCAATTATTAACTGATTATGTGCTCACAATAAACTAGTAACATAGAGATTAGTAGCCTCATTTTATAGATGATTAAACTGAGACTCAAAGAGGCTGGATAGCATGCTCAAAGCTACCCAGCTATCAAGTGCAGGAGCCAGGCTTCAAAACCAATGCCCCTAGCTTCAGAGACTATGCTTTTAACCACTACCTGCTGGGCCCCAATGTGTTCAGTCATGTTATTTGTCCTCATAACACAATAAAGACATTACAGTGAGATTTTCTTTTTTTGAGAAAGAAGTTTAGAAATGAAATAACATATAGAAAGAAGGAAATCAGGACATGGTTAGAAGATTCATGTTGTCATATAACCATACAATCAGAGTTACTTTGGAGAAAGCCACTATATTGGTCTCCTATTGGGAACTATATCTTACAGGATTTCTTCATGTAATGAGGAAGGATGGTTTTTTGCACACTTGCCTCTGAAAACTTTTATCAGAGTTAGACACTAGGTAGACCCTATGCACACACAGGGTAACAGATTAGATCCCTCTCACTTAATGAGCAAAACCTAGGCTCAGAGGAATAAAGTATTGTCAGACCTTAATCAAAGATGGTAGAGATAGATAGCTTTTATGCTCAGATGTTTGTGTGCACAACTTATTTTCTGGAACTGTTGGGTAGCTAATAAGCTATTCTAAATGGCCTCAGCTGTGTTGCAGACGCCCTTTCCTGTAAGTGCATCCTTTTTTGAGAGTGCTTTCACCCAATATGTGGCAGGGAAGTTGCCATTTAATAGATAACATAAGTCAGCAAACTATGGCCCCATTGTAAATCATATCTTATTGTAACTCAATTACATTTACTCATTTAAGTATTGTCTGTGGCTGTTTTTGTACCATATGACCAAAAATGAATGGTCTAAACAAAGATCATATAGCACACAGAACCCCAAAAATGTAAGTATCTAGTCTTTTCCATAAAATAGTTTCCTGATTCCTGTTTTAATGCATTAGAAATCTGGAAGGATGTGGTATCCTATTACAGCGACCACTTTTCTTCCATTTAAGAGATAGTTAAACCATAGCAACAGTGTGAGAGTGACTTCCCTGTAGTAGATATCCAGGAAGTTGATGAGGATTTTCTGATAAGATTTATAAGAACAGTCTGTTCCAGATCATCTGAAGGTCCTCTGTGCACTGCTGACTGGCATTCCCTAACTGGGCCTTCAGTGTTGCCCTGACACTCAGCCTGGTGCTGCTTCTCTGAGATAGAATGTGTATTCACAAGTGAGGACTACATTAGTCATGGTGCATTTCCTGGGCCCTGGAGACTTGGGCATGACATCACCAAGGGCCAATGAGCAAGCACCTCTGTAGCCCTCCATCCTCTTTAGAGAACTGTAAAACTGTGTTTTGTTCTTAGCCCTCAGGCTGTGATTTGGGACTGCCTTCCTCATCTAGCCATATTCTGGGCTCAAAATTCTAGCTTCCAGACCTGAGAGGCCAGGACAAGTTTGAAAATCTGCAGAGCTGGAGGCAGATTCCCATTTAGTATTTTTTTCCAGTGCTCAAATTTTTATTCCCAGAGTTTTCCACTTCTAATGACGCTATTGCTTCATGTGGTGAAGGGTGGGTGGTGAAAGATGAAGTCTGCAGTAGATAAAAGACACTTGGCAGTTAAAATTTCTGGGTAAGTATAGGTTGGTAGCATAACAAAATCAGAAGCATATTTTGCTGCTTTGTTACATTGCTTTTGTGTAGTTTTGCATAATAAAACAACAGCTTTTAACAGCAAAGTCTCCTAGCAAAATTAGGGTAGCTTAAAATAGGGTAGTTACCAAAAGTACTTCACTGAGGGGGATTAGTACATCATTAAATCTTTTATCTTCAAGAAGAAAAGAAAGCCCTCCACCCCCCTTTTCCCTTCTTGGTCTTTTTTTTTCCTTGGGATTTAAGCATTTTAGATTTTTTAAATCTTTCTCTTTTTCTTCCCCTTTTCAGTTTATGTGTTATTTATGAAACTAGTTTGTGAAATTTGAGTCTTAGGAGCAACTTTGTTAATTCTGTGTATCAGAATTCTATCCAAACACTTGTTTTTTGATAGGCTGAAACTCTTGCTACCAAACTATAATGGCAAAATTTCCCCTTTAAAAAGTATTTGAGGAAACTGGGACCGGAACTCAATGTGAGCTTACACTGGATAGACTTTTGTATTTAATTTAGTGACTGAACCCAAAAGCTATGTTTTCTAATCTCTAATAGGTAATCTATGGCTGAATAAGAACAAATCTTTATGATAAAGTCAATGAGAAATTGAGAAAGGCAGCCATCATCATTAGTCTGTCATCTGTGGTGGAGGTATTCGTGAGAATACTCCCTAAATTGTAAAAAAGAAGAAGATTGTTTTGTCTTGGTAATTTTATAAGCTTTTTAATTAAAAAGTCACTTGAGAACATACAAATTCATACTTGCTTCCTAAGAACATATAAATTAAAAATTAGAGAAATTCCCTCCAGAAAGGAGTAATGTCCTATAAAACGGGATTTTAAAGAAAAGATGTCAGAGATTTCCTCAAAGATCTTTATGCAATTCAAAATTAGTTATTTAAATTTCAATAGACATGGCTTAAGTGGTAGCAAGTATGAGGCTCTGAGTTCAAACTACATACCTAAAAAAAAAAGAAAAAAAACGAAATTCTTAAATTTCTCTATTTCAGGGTTAAGGGTAATTGAGGGGATGAATTTGATCAAAGTACCCGAAGTGCATATATGGAAATATCACAATGAAATCCTTTCATATAATTAATATATTAATAAAAATGAGAAAAAATAATTTTAAAACATATCAGCAGTGTCCTAAATAGTTTATTTCTGTTTAGATTTTTTTTTTTTTTTTTGGTTGTGGGGCCTGAACTCTGGGCCTGGGCACTGTCCCTCAGCTCTTTAGCTCAAGGCTAGCGCTCTACCACTTGAGCCACAGCACCACTTCCTGCTTATCTGGTGGTGAGGAATTCAACCCAGGGCTTCATGCATGCAAGGCAAGCATCCTACCACTGAGTGACCTTCCCAGACCCTCTCTCTAGCTTTTATAGATGAGGAGGCTGAGGTATAGAAGCAAATATTGAGTGGATAAGTCTTTTTTTTAAATCAAAACTCTTAAGAGGAAAGTCCATTGTGTCTTTTCATGAATTTATTTTTGTTTTCCATTGGTAGCTTCAGTCTTTACCTTATTAACAACAATACTTTTTTTTTTTTTAACTCTTTGGTATAAAAAAACAAGTGGATCGAGCCTAGGCAGAGCTGGAGCAAGCCCAGTACCTAAGGGGTGGGTGTATCTGTGTGGTGGGGTGAGGCCCTATGAGTTCTCCCGTATCCTTGCTGTTGGCGTAGGAGTTTATTGTCCTAATTCTCATCTGCAGTTCTTCCACCTGAACTAATATTTGCCGCCTCTCTACTCAGATGGCTCTCATGATCCTGATAAGTCATGAGTTTGTAACGCACTTGCAGCCTCTAGAAGATTATAGAAGCAATCAATTAGCACTGGCCCAAAACAAGCCACAGACTTCTTCGATTGGTCACTAGGTGCCCTCCAATTAGGCTAACAACATTCCTAATTTTGGGGAGGACAAGGTTTCCTGCTGCCTTGAGAGGATTATGATTTGAGATATTGAAAGCCACGTGATCTTTTTCTTTTCTTTTCTTTTCTTTTTCTTTTTTTTTTTTTTTGTTGGTGATGGGGCTTGAACTCTGGGCCTGAGTGCTGTCCCTCAGCAGTTTAGCTCTACCACTTGAGCCACAGCACCACTTCCAGTTTTCTGGTGGTTTATTGGAGATAAGTCTCATGGACTTTTCCTGCTTGGGCTGGATTTGAACTGTGATCCTCAGATCTCAGTCTCCTGAGTAGCTAGGATTATGGTGTTAGCCACCGGTGCCCGGCAAGCCAGGTGATCTTTAAAGCAACCATCTAGTAATGTCTTTTCTTTGATTCTTTTAGCTGCTAGTTTGGGATCACTGTTTGCTTCCCTAAAAAAAAAAAAATCCCTTCCAGAGGGTTGTTGGCATGCTATGCTGATCATCTCATTAAGCCCTAAACTTTTCCTGCAAAAGAAAATTCCCTGAAAGTTATTCCAGAATATGACAGAGAGAAGTCATGACAGATAATCAGATGAATTTATGAAAATTTAAGGATGAGTCATGTCACTCCTAAAGGAGTTGCCATCAGTTTATTTCACAAAACCAGTCACTGGAGGAAGAAAAGCTTTTAGTCTCATTAAGGAATCCAGACAAAATTCCCACTTAATCCATCTTGCTTTTCCTTTTCCTCCTGTTCAGCTGGTGTGCAGGTGTAGCGCAGCTTGGCAGTGGCTTTGAACATTTGGAAAAGGGAGTCATTACTGAAAGTCACTGACACACACTCCCCTTGGAATGCTGCTGATGTCATGGAAAACCAGCACCTTAGCAATAACCCCTAACAACCAGAGCTACAGTAAACAGTAAATGTTACCTCCACCATGGCATTGGTTTTTAAGAGTTTTAACAGGCTAGGGCTTGCCAGCCACAACTCATAAAAATGTTCTTATAATTTTTCCCTACTCTCTAAAAGCGTTGGATATATCTACTAAGGTTTCTTTGCCACTTGGGGATGCAAAGCCAAATTCATGTCAGTTTCAAGGTTGGTTAATCAGATTTTATAGCCCTTCTTTTCCAGTCCTTTTCATACCCCCTGCCATACCCGTGGGGTTAAGTCTGGTAGATTTAATACTTTTTCAAAGAAGTCTCTTGTCTTACTGAATTGCCTCAATTTTTGGTGATGAGGTAAATTGATGTGTTAGGTTTTGCTTAATGTTTTATGAAGTCTAGTGGATAATCCAATCTAGTTAATTGATAGCCCTTAATTTCTATAGATTATATAACAACTGATTTGGAACTGTTGGGCAAAGTGACACCCTATAGTTCCAACTCCAAACTAGGTATATGCCAAGAAAACAAGTGTCTAAGCTGCCATGTAAAAGGGTTAAGAATGGTCACAGTCAAAATAAGGAAAAAAAAAAAAGACACTGAAAAACAAGAATTGGGAGCAGTGTTCTCCCAGAGTTGGTGGGCTTCAGAAGAAGAGGCCGGTGGAATATTACTATGTACACCAAACCCAGCATAGCTTCATTTAGACCTGTCTATGTGGGATGAAGTAGAATGCCAGCCATGCTTTCAAAAGGCATAATTGAATTGGCCATAGCACTTCTCATCAATACTAGAATACTTCTGAGAGTGAAGGGGCTCTATAAATAGAGATTCTGTTAAAAAAGTAACACACTGGGTCTGTCCCAAGCCAAAAAAATACAACTCCAAAAGGCACACAGTAACCCTCACCATTGAGCCAGCTCATGCTCCTTGAAAAGGCAGTCTTCCTTGTGCCAGAGCATGAATACACACACATACTCAACCTGAGTTGTCTCAGTGACAGGTCTTAGAACTTCTGTTTCACATGATTTCCCTAAGTTAGAATTACAGGCAAAGTGAGCTTCCATTCATAGTTTTGTACATCATTTTCAGGGTTCACGGAGACTTCTCAGATCTTTTGTAGAGGTCTGTGAGGTCAAATAATTTTCATCATCATAAGACATTACTGTATTTGCCCTTCAATTCTCATTCTCTTACCATTGCCAATCTTTGTAATAACTCATATGCAGAACCCAGTATCAGAATCCAGCTGTCATATATAAGCTAGACATTAAAAAAAATTTTAAATCTAATATGGTCAACATTAACTTTCATAAATAAAAGGTTGGAAAAGCAATGTCCTAGGTCTTTCTCACCCTTGGAAGAGACATGCAGGTAAGATGAGGTAAGTTCTCTGACAAGAGAGAATAGCTTATTCATTATTGTTTCTGTGACAGCACCTGACACAATGCCTATATAAATATGGGTAGGCAAGGCTTCTGTGACAAACCAGAACTAAGTTTCCATGTTTCTCTGTTTCAGTATTACATTATTATTTTTTCATAAGTCTGCTGTGGTAATCTTGTTTTGATATAACAATGCTGCCAATTTTCTTTTCAAATTTAATGGAATAAATCAAACTCTGAGGCTGGATAAGCAAATATAAAGAACAATTAAAATGGGACTCTTCAAAGCAAGGCTTGCTTATTTTTTATTTCATCTTACATGTCACCTTCTTCATGTTGCCTTCTTAGATTTTTCCAGGCTGGCCCTGCCATGTGCTTTCTCGCTAAGTCTGCTAATCTACCATTGCCCATTCACATTTTGGTCTTCCTCAGTTCATTTTGAACAAATTTATGTCTAAGGAAGAGTCTTCCTCAGAACTGAAGGCAATTGTCTCTCCTTCACTACAGGAGCTATACTGCAAGATGTTCCTCAGATGTTGAGACTCTTTGAATACATACATTTTTTTTTTTCTGCACACACCCGTACCTGTGATCATTTAATTTGTAAATTTTCCAGTAAGAGATTAGCAATAAAAACTAAGAATATGCAAATATTATATTACTATACTGTGATAAAAATTATTTAAAACATGGGAATTATTTATGGAATCCCCCATTTAATAGTGTCAAAACTGATTGGAACCACAGAAAACCCAGCTGTGGGTAAGGAGTGACATAGTATTTTATGGTAAAGATACTACAGAATGTCTAATTGAAATGTATAGAAGGAAAGGAAACTTAGGTTATTTAGCTAATCAGTGTTGTTTTCCTTAATGTCAAATGAGATAGTTTCCATAGTACTGAAGAATGATTTTCTTTTAGTGTAAAACAAATCAGTTTAAGAGGAGAAGGTAGACTACACTTGTTATGACTTGGCCCACACATACTGGCATATTTCTATGTGCACACTCACCAAGTCCTCTGCATGGTTAGAAACTTGTAAGCCCTTTCCCAGTGTCCTTCCCTTGCCTTCCCTTGCCTTCCCTTGCCTTGCCTTGCCTTGCCTTGCCTTCCCTTCCCTTCCCTTCCCTTCCCTTGCCTTGCCTTCCTTTCCCTTGCCTTCCCTTGCCTTCCCTTCCCTTGCCTTCCCTTCCCTTCCCATCCCTTGCCTTCCCTTCCCTTGCCTTCCCTTCCCTTCCCTTCCCTTGCCTTGCCTTCCCTTCCTTTCCCTTCCTTTCCCTTCCCTTGCCTTCCGTTCCCTTCCGTTGCCTTCCCTTGCCTTCCCTTCCCTTCTCTTCCCTTCCCTTCCCTTCCCTTCCCTTGCCTTCCCTCCCCTTGCCTTGCCTTGCCTTGCCTTGCCTTGCCTTGCCTTGCCTTGCCTTCCCTTCCCTTCCCTTCCCTTGCCTTCTCTTCCCTTCCCTTCCCTTCCCTTCCCTTCCCTTCCCTTCCCTTCCCTTCCCTTCCCTTCCCTTCCCTTCCCTTCCCTTCCCTTCCCTTCCCTTCCCTTCCCTTCCCTTCCCTTCCCTTCCCTTCCCTTCCCTTCCCTTCCCTTCCCTTCCCTTCCCTTCCTTTCCCTTGCCTTGCCTTCCCTTGCCTTCCGTTGCCTTCCCTCCCCTTCCATTCCCTCCTCTTCCCTCCTCTTCCCTCCCCTCCCCTTCCCTTCCCTCCCTTCCCCTCCCCTCTCCTATCTTTTACTTTTCTTTTTTCTTTTATTTTCTTTGTCATGGGGCTTGGACGCTGGGCCTGGGTGCTGTCCCTCCGCTCTTCAGCTCAAGGTAAGCTCTCTACCATTTGAGCCCCAGTTCCACTTCTGGTTTTCCAGTGGTTTATTGGAGATAAGAGTCTCACAGACTTTCCTGTTCAGGCTGGCCTTGAACCATGATCCTCAGATCTCGGCCTCCTGACTAGGTAAGATTACAGGGGTGAGCCACTGGCACCCGGCCTCTTTTCTCTTCTTTCTTTCTAGTTGTAGGTCTTATACTCAAGGCCTGGGGCACTGTCTCTGAGTTTTTTACTCAAGGTTAGTCCTCTAACACTTTGAGCCACAACTCCATTTCTGATTTTCAGGTGGTTAATTGGAGATAAGAGTCTCATGGGTTTTCCTGTGTAGGCTGGCTTTGAACCAGGATTCTCAGATCTCAGCCTCTTGAGTAGCTGGGATTATAGGCATGAGCTACCAGTGCCTGGCTAGAGTTAATTATTTCTGAGTATGCAATTCTTCTTGATAATCAGAATTCCTTTCATAGACACAAAGAAAAAACTATGAAATAACTTTTGTAATACAGGTTCAATTTTGCCACAAATTTCATTTTTTGTTTTCATTCTATTCACTTTCAAAATATTTTCCCCTGCAATCTTGTTTATTGACTCAGAAATATTTAATTTTTAATATGTATTAAGTTTAATTGAAAAGATGTCTTTGACAAGATCCAACACCCCTTTATGATGAAGGTTCTGGAAAAATTAGGAATCCATGGAACATTCCTCAATACAATAAAGGCTGTATATGACAAACCTACAGCCAGCATTATACTCAATGGTGAAAAACTAAAGCCATTTCCTCTTAACTCAGGAACAAGACAAGGATGCCCACTCTCTCCACTTCTCTTCAATCTAGTATTAGAATGCCTAGCTACAGCAATAAGACAAGATGCAGACATAAAGGGGATCCAAATAGGGAAAGAAGAAATAAAACTCTCCCTCTTTGCAGATGACATGATCTTGTATTTAAAGAATCCCATAGACTCCACTCCCAAATTACTCAAGCTGATTCAAAACTTTGGCAAAGTAGCAGGTTATAAAATTAACCCCCCAAAATCAATGGCTTTTCTATATGCCAACAATGAGAAAAGTGTGGCTGAAATTAGGAAAGCAACTCCATTTGTAATAGCCCCACAAAAAATAAAATACCTAGGAATTAACTTAACCAAAGAAGTGAAGGACCTCTATGATGAAAACTTTAAAATCTTGAAAAAGGAAATCAACACAGAACTTAAAAAATGGCAAAAACCTCCCATGCTCCTGGATTGGCAAGATTAACATCATGAAAATGGCAATACTTCCCAAGGCTATCTACAAATTCAACGCGATACCTATCAAAATTCCACCCTCATTCTTCAAGGAAATAGAGGAGGCAATCCAAAAATTCATATGGAACAATAAAAGACCCCGAATAGCAAAAACGCTCCTCAATGGAAAGAACACTGCTGGAGGAATATCAATACCAAATTTCAAACTCTACTATAAAGCCATAGTAATCAAAACAGCTTGGTATTGGCATAAGAACAGACCTCAGGACCAATGGAATAGAATTGAAAACCCAGAAATGAACCTACAGACCTATAGCCATCTAATCTTCGATAAGGAAGCTAAAACAATAGAATGGAAGAAAGACAGCCTCTTCAGTAAATGGTGCTGGCAAAATTGGTTAACTACATGTAGAAAACTAAAGCTAGATCCTTATATATCACCCTGCACCAGAATCAACTCCAAATGGATCAAAGACCTTGAACTCAAAGCAGACACTCTGAAAACATTACAGGATGGAATAGGAGAAACCCTAGGTCTCCTTGGCTCAGGTCGAAATTTTCTGAATAGAGACCCGGAAGCACAACAAATCAAAGAAAGGTTGGACAAATGGGATTGCATAAGATTGCAGAGCTTCTGCAGGGCAAATGACATAGCTGGCAAGATCAATAGAAAGCCCACCGATTGGGAGAAGATCTTTACTAGCCATACAACGGACAAGGGTCTCATATCTAAAATATACTTGGAACTCAAAAAATTAAACCACCCAACAACAAATCCTCAAAGAAACAACTGCCCAATAAATAAGTGGGCGAAAGACTTAAAGAGAAGCTTCTCTGAAGAAGAAAGAAGGATGGCCAATAGACACATGAAGAAATGTTCAACATCCCTAGCCATAAAAGAAATGCAAATCAAAACAACATTGAGATATCACCTCACTCCAGTTAGAACAGCAAAAATCAAGAACTCTAACAACAACAGATGCTGGAGGGGATGTGGACAGAAAGGAACCTTACTTCATTGTTGGTGGGAATGTAAACTTGTTCAACCACTTTGGAAAGCAGTATGGAGGTTCCTCAAAAGACTTCACATAGATCTCCCCTATGATCCAGCAATCCCACTTTTGGGCATTTACCCAAATGTTTACAAACAAGACCACACTAAAGCTACCAGCACAACTATGTTTATTGCAGCATTATTTACCATAGCTAAGATATGGAACCAACCCAGATGCCCCTCA
Organism: Dipodomys merriami; assembly: GCF_024711535.1. Taxonomy (NCBI): domain Eukaryota; kingdom Metazoa; phylum Chordata; class Mammalia; order Rodentia; family Heteromyidae; genus Dipodomys; species Dipodomys merriami. Next base: position 132,870,520 of record NW_027202270.1, on the reverse strand, counting down.
GTAGATGAATGGATCAAGAAAATGTGATATATATACACAATGGAATTCTATGCCTCCATCAGAAAGAATGACATTTCCCCATTTGTTAGGAAATGGAAAGGTTTGGAAAAAATTATATTAAGTGAAGTAAGCTAGGCCCAAAGAAGCATAGGTCCCATGGTTTCCCTTATTTGCAATATCTAGTATAGGTATGAGTCAAGCGGAAAAGGTCAGATAATGTGATGTTAGGAAAATGAACCCTTAAATATGTATTTTAATGTTTTCGTTTCTTTCATGCATGTGTTTCTAATGCATTTATAAGATTATTTCTTTGTTGCTTTGTATGTCCCTCCCCCACAGTGTAACCCCCGCTTTCACTATATTTGATGTCAGTATAACATGTGGAGGAGATGGGGACAAACAAGTCGTTTAAGGATTCAGGTGGACCTGTTGCAACAATGAGAAGTACAAAATGTCATGTCAAAACCAGCTTTACAATGTCGGTGTGGGGGGGAGGGGGGTATAATTGGGTGGGGGGAGGGGGGTAAAATTGGGTGGGGGGAGGGGGGAGGCGGGGAAGGGAAGTGAAGGGTAAACAAAGGAGGAGGCTGCAATGCTTGGTAAGAAATGTATGCATTATCCTGCCCATGTAATTGTAGCCCCTCTGTACAGTATGTTCTCAAATAAAATAAAATACAATTAAAAAAAAAAAAAAGAAAAGATGTCTTTGAGTCTGATGTTAACCTGATATTTTTTAGATCAACATGATAGTGTGTATGTAGGCTGCAGTTTGAGTAGTTTTACCTTCATGACTTATATAAGTGGTAATTGTACATTGAAAGTGAAAATCAAAAATCAAATTTTTACTGACATGCACTGTACTTGAACTTAGTTGCTGTTGCTTCCTCCTCCTTCTCTTTTTCCTCTTCCTCTCCCCCCTCCTCATCTCTCTTTTCTATGAGACGTTATATATGTCTCTCTTTTTGTTAGTTACATATGTCTCTCTTTTTGTTTCTCTTTATGGAGAAGAAATTGTTTTGGATAGATAATAAACTTAATGTGCAAATCTTCAATCAGAAAGCAGAGAAAGAGTACCCAATTCTTATCAAATCACTATTACAATGGGGACTAGGAGTAAAATGTGATGTAGCATGACTGTCTGAAGTGCAGTCCCAAGGGTCTGGGTGGACAGGCCTGGCGGGCTGCGCGCGAGTGGGAGATCTGTGTATGCATCTCAACTCTGCTGCTCTCTTAGTACCACTTTTCTTCATCCTAATGTCCTGTTCTGTAAAAGGAGCCTAGTTTAGATGGTGTGTAAGGTCTCAGAACATCTAATCCTATTGTTTGTTTTATAGTGTCAGAATTCCATGTTCTTGAAGGCCCTAGTTGACAAATATGGTATGTGAGGAAATGACGCACCGGGTGGTCTTGAATAACCAAAATGGATTTTTACCACATTGATGTGCTAATCCCCCAAAAAGAAGAAAACACAAAATGGGCCAGCGGTTGAACGTGGAAATGCTAACAGTGAGAAAAACACTGAGCTGAAAGCTTCATTTCCTGGCCCGCCTTCCATGAGAAAGGCCAAGCCTGCCAACTCCTTCAGGCCATCAAGGCCTAGAACTTTGGCTAGCCCTTATTTTGAGCTCTCCATACCACATACACAAACCACACAGGAAAATTGTCTTTCTGCCTTCAAACTTGTTCTTTTTGGCTACCCTTCTATTTATACCAAGGCCATGCCTAATTCCCTTCCTTCCAGCTGTCACTGTATCCTGGCTGTTGTGTTCTCAGGGCTTTGAGAAGGGATTACAGTCTTCGGAGGCTCAGGCTGGTGGGCTTGGTGGCAAGGTGGTGTAAGGGTGTGTGGACTCTGTAAGGAGCAATAGTCACTTTTTCCCTGGTGTCCAGGCAGTCTGCGCAGTGCTCTCTCTCACTCTCTTGCCTCAGCAAATGTTAGGACTGATGGCTTTCATTTTTTACCCCTTCTACGCCCTCCGTCTCTTTTGCCCATTTTGGGGAGTTTTTCCCTTTGTACAGTCTTCAGCATGTTTGTCTTTGAACATCTTGTCAAAGACTTGAGTTGTCTTTGGTTGGTCCTTTGCCAGACTCACCTTCCTCTTTATCTTTTCTTCTTTCACATAAAACATTATTTATCAGGTGAAAGAGGTTAAGACATAACCAGAAATGTTATACTCTCACAAGTTTAGAAATTTGACCCCTACTTAGTGCTGTAGATCTCTCCTAAACGGTAAAGTCTCCCAGGGGCCACAGAGCTCTTGGCCATTTGTTGTTTGTCCAACCCAGCTGTTGTGGTGTTTCCTTCACCTCTGCCCTGTGATGTTATCCCATAGAGAATGTCTGCATACATCTCCCATTGGCTCTTAGTGATGGCAGCTGATCAACGAGGAGCTTAGCTTAGTTCTCATCATTTTAGAAAACCGTGGAAGAATCAGGAAATCCGACTGAAGAATTTTGGCAGAATGTGAGGGGAAACCATGTGTCATGAAGATTTTTAATTATAACACTGTGCATAAATTGACTTTACTGTTCTGAATGTTGAAAGCAAAACAAAACAAAAGCCCCACACAGTCATTGTCTTTTGTACTAGGGCATTGTCTCTTGTTGAGGAGAATTTTTTTTAGATACAATGGATTATTCTTCTCTCCACTATTCTGGAACCTTTATGAACTATTGTACCCCATACCTGACAGGGATACCCCACACTTCTGCTTATAAGAGAAACTCTACAATAATCTTCAGAACCTCATATAATAAAAAATGTCTATATTGGACATCGTTGTTTTCTCATGTCTGTATTATAGATACATACATATCTAATCATATTTAAGTATTACTTTTGAGGTAATTCTACAGTTTGAACTCAGGGCCTTAGGCTTTCTAGAATGATATGATACTATCAAGCCACAGTTCCAACTCCATCATTGGTATTTTTAGGATAGGGCCTTGCTAACTGCCTGAACCATAATCTGCTTACTTTAGGCTTCCCATTGTCACTGAGATCATAGTGGTTCAGCAGTATCTACCTTCCCATCTGTGGAAATGGAGTCTCTGAACTTTTATGTCTAAGCTGACTTGGAACTATGATTCTCCTAATCTCAGCCTCCTACATTTAGCTTAGTGACTGGCCCCCATCACTGTGCCCACTTATTGGTTGAGAAGAGGTCTTGTGAGATTTTCTGCCTGGAATGGCTCCAAACCATGATCCTTCTGTTTTTGGTCTCCTGAGTAGCTAGAATTACAGGTATGAGTTGCCAGTACCCCACTTAAAATTTTCTTTATGGTGAATTCAAATAGGTCATTCTGTTTAATAACATTACTATTTTTCTCTCCATTTCATTTGTTTTGCACTATATACAATTCATAGAATCATGGTAAAATATTAGAGCTAGATGGCCATTTATATTTTTGTTATCTAAACACCTCATTTTATGGATGAGAAAAAAAGCCAACAAAAGAAATAGATTAACACAAGATCACAATCCCATGAGAGCCCAGGCTCACAGCCTTATGTGACTATGAAATTATATAACTCCCACAGAATACCTATTATACATGTTCTGTTCAACAGAACATGAGAATTTAAACAATTTTAAGTAGATGTCTTATTGACTAGTCTGATCCTCTCCTTCAGTAGTGACCTTCTAAAGTTAGTACTGATATATAAATGGAGTAAGTTGTCTGGAATGAATTCCTGAAATTATTTATACCATGACTGTGATTCATGCGTTTCCTTTCCTTTATGGCTTTCATTTATACTTAGCTACAGTGAATCTTGTCAACTTTTGCATAAGTTGAAGTTACCCAAAGAAGACATCTGGAGTATCCTTGGATCTGGCTTCTGCTTTTTATTTGGCTAAACATTACCTTGTAAATCTAGATATATAATCTGTATAGAAATTTTTTTTTACATTTTAGAGAAGTTTGAGATACTTAATATTATTAGTGAACTTAGGAACAATTTCAATGTAAAATTATACATGCCTGTTTGGAATATAGGTAGAAGTTATATTCAACAAGAAAGGGAACCAGGACTTAAATGTTGAGCTTTACAGTATGGGGGAAAAGAATGCGGTTATGAACAAAAGCTAAGATGGTTTTATTAGCAAAGACTAGAAGCAAAAAGGGAAGGTTAAAAGCTTCAAAAGAGGAGATTCAGGGAATTTCAGTTGAGGGTCCTTTTCACATTGCCTACATGTTGTTGACTGCCTGGAATGTACTTAAATCTGAAAGAAGGATCTTGAAGGAAACTCGACAGAAAGAATTTGGTTTCTCTAATAAAATTAAATAGGAATACAGGTGGACCCATTGCAACTACGGCGAAAAACGAACTTTACAACTTTGGCGGTGGGGGTGGGGGGGGTAAAAGGGGGGATGGAAGGGCAGGGATGATAAGGGGAAACAAAGGAGGTGTACTCATTACCTTGCTCATGTGATTGTAACCCCTCTGTACGGTATTTTCACAATAAAAAAACATTAATAAAAATTTAAAAAGAAAAAAGCTTAGGAGAAAGAGCTGTGGTTTCGATTTCAGACAGAAGTTAAATACAATATGCAATACAAAAGGCACAGGCCTTTAACAGGCAGTAACATCTCTTGAGTCTGGTAGTTCAAGGCCAGCCTGGCCAACATAGTGAATCTCAATTAAAAAAAAAACAAAAAAAAAAACAAAAAACTACAACTAGAAATGGGTACTATTACGTTATAGATTCTTCTTAAGGACTCTAATTGTCAGGGAAATTTCAAAAGATGTAATTTATCCCGTAACCATATTTAGATGGGAAGTGGTGGTGTAGCTCAAGTGGTAGAGTGCTTGCCTTGAGCTGAAGAGCTGAGGGACAGCGCCCAGGCTCAGAGTTCAAGCCCCAAGACCAACCCCCCAAAAAAAATTCCGTGGAGGACTGAGTTTTTAGATGAGTGAAAGTAAAAGTACAGCCATGGTGGAGAAAGGAATGGATGTTCCTTGTACCTAATATCATAGATTAGACTAAGAGGCTTAGTCCAGCAGTTTCTTTAACATAAAAACAAACATGATTTTGGAGGAATATTGTATAATCAAATATGGCTAGGAACTACAAGTTCTATTTGGCTATATTTTGGGTTTATCCCAGTGGGATCAGACCAGAGGAATTTGGCAAGCATTGGGACTTACCACTTAGAACCACACTGAAATAGTTGTGGTAGCAAAAGAATTTCTCCAAGAGTCTTATTCTGCTTGAGGCATAGCAGCTAGAGGTTTCTTGCCCTTGAGGGGCAATTGCCAAAGTTGATAAATTTTGAAAAAAAGTTAAATGAGATGTATAAACTTAAGAAAAATAACCCAATTGAATGAGACTGGGCCATGAATAGAGATGTTATGGTATTCACTTTATAGAAAGAACTCTTCTCTAATCTCATGTCCACTCTTTAAGATTGAATATATTGAAGCTTGATAAATGAAAAGCTTACAAGAAAATGAAAATACTTTAAAAACAAAAAATTAAATCTTGTGTTTGGTTTCTTCTATATTCCGTTTGGAATTGTGACATATTAACCTTTACTTACTTTTTTTTTTTTGAAATTCTGAGACTTGAACTCAAAGCCTGCCATTTGCTAGCAAAAAGTCTATCATTTGAGCCATATACTACTTTTAGTTTGTTTTTCGGGTAGGGTCTAAGGCTTTTGCTTGGGCCAGCTTCAAATTGCCTTACTCCTACATTTATCTCCTGAGTAGCTGGGACCACAGGCTCATGATATCATGTCAAGTCTTAACCATTTCACACAGTTTTCTGGCAGAAGCTCATTATCATCTTAAAATTGGCTTTCCTTATTTATTCATCCTCCAATCCTTTTCACATCCTAACAACATAAATAACACCTGCCATTACATTTCTTTATTATTGATAATATCTCAATTATCTGACATTAATACATAGTAGTTCCTAGGCAATACATATGACAGATTTTCAATAAATATTTTCAATTTAATGAAGAACGGAGTAGATTTAAACTATTATGAAAAGACACTTAACAGTAGAATGGAACTATTGTGATTAAAGAATAAAACAGAACCAAAAAAGGTCATGCGAGGGAACTTTAAAAAAATGTAAAAACTTTATTGAGTCATAACTGGCATCCAACAATAACAATTGTATTTACCAATTATATTTAATACACCTTGATAAATTTTGACATAGGTATTATTAGATTATAATTACAATAGAGATAATGAATAAATCCATCATCCAAAAAGTTTCTACATGACCCTTATAATGTCTTTCATCTTTCTCCACTTTACCATCTTCAAGCAAACCACTGATCTATTTTTGTCATTATTATTATTTTCTTTTTGCCAGTTCTGGGGCTTGAACTCTGGACCCGGGCACCGTCCCTGAGCTCCTTTTGCTCAATGCCAACGTTCTACCACTTGAGCTACAGCTCCACTTCCAGCTTTTTCTGTGATTAACTGGAGATAAGAATCTCTCAGAGCTTCCTGCTCTGGCTGGCTTCAAACCACAATCTTTAGATCTTGGCCTCCTGAATAGCCTTAGCTATTACAGGAATAAGCCACTGCTGCTTGGCTGTTACCAATTATTCATTACATTTTCTATAATTTTGTATAAATGAGATCATACAGTGTAAATTTTTTCGTCAGTCATCAAGCTTGAATTCAGGGCCTGGGTGCTGTCCCTGAGCTGTTTTGCTTTTTTACTCAAGGCTAGTACTCTCAACTTTGAGAGTACTACACAGCTCTATTTCTAGATTTCTGGTGGTTAGTTGGAGATAAGAGTCTTCATGGACTTTCCTGCCCAGGCTGGCTTTGAATCATGATCTTCAGATCTCAGCCTCCTGAATAGCTAGGATTATAGGCATAAGCCATCCGTGACCAGCCAGTGTAAATTATTTTTGGTCTTGCTTGATTTACTTTGAGATTTATCTAGGCTGTTGTGTAGCTGATAATATTGTTAACTATAAATAACATTTATAGCTAATAATACTGTTCCTATTTTCCTCCTGTTTGAAAAGTATAAAAAAATAAATTTGTATGACAATAAACCCTGTAATTCATGAAGCTATAGTTTGATCACATCAAAAGAGCTTTCTTTTAAGCATAGAAAGCACCTAGTCTGCTAATAGTAGCTTCCGTATCAGTTCTCTTTTTATTTTTTTAAAATTTTTATCATTATTGTAGAGATGATATACAGAGAAGTTACAGTTACATGAGTCAAGTAATAAGTAAAATTCTTTTTGAACCATGCCTCCCCTTCCCTTGCTCTCTCCGTTTTTCCTCTTCCCCACCCACAAGATGTACAGTTCATTTTCCACATAGTGTCTAGTGAGTACCACTGCTGTATTTGTTCACCCTTTGTTCTACCTTTTCTGTGCATTATCAGTTTTTAATCCATTTTGGCTTTTCTCCAAATGATTTTCTTGGCTCAGCCTTGGTTATTTTTGAGTGGATATCAGACATTGTGAATTTTACTTTCTTTATATTCCTGGGACTTTTAAAAGCTATATTTTGAGATGCAATGAAATTACTTGGAAATGGGCTAAGAAGGTGGCTCAGTGGTAGAGCGCTTGCCTTGCATGCATGAGGCCCTGGGTTTGATTCCTCAGCACCACATAAGCAAAAAGAAAAAAGCAGGAAGTGGTGCTATGGCTCAAGTGGTAGAGCACTAGCCTTGAGCTGAAGAGCTGAGGGACAGTGCCCAGGCCCAGAGTTCAGGCCCCATGACTGGACTCCCCACCCCCCCCCCAAAAAAAAAAGAAAGAAAGAAAGAAATTACTTGGAAACAGGTTGATTCCTTGGATCTTGTGAGATTTGTGAGGCAGGACTGGAAGCATTTAGTTCAAAGCTATTCCTCTCCCGTTTTGCTCAGTGCTTTATGAACGATGAAGCAGTCCAGTCTTGGTGGGCGTGGTCATTATTCCTGGTTTCGTGGAAGTGTACTAGCTTCTCCTTTTCTCAGCTCATTCTTTCTCTATCCTTACATATTTTCCTCACATGTATCTATAAATCTTTACTACATTGAGAATTTTAGGGGGCTTTTCAAAGATCTCTCTCTCTCTTTTTTCTTTTTTGCCAGTCCTGGGGCCTGAACTCTGGACCCGAGTGCTATCCCTCAGCTCTTCAGCTTAAGGCTGGTGCTCTACCATTTGAGTCACAGCACCACTTCTAGCTTTTTCTACTTATGTGGTGCTGAAGAATTGAACTCAGAACTTCATGCATGCAAGGCAAGCACTCTACCACTGAGCTACCTTCCCAGCTCCTCAAAGATGTCTCTTGAACTTTTCTTTACATCCTCAGGGACATTTCTCCAACTTGGGGAGTCTTTTGATTACACCTGGATTTATTCTGCCTGCACTAAAACCCAGATGTTCTCCTAGTAATTTTAGGGGAATCATATATTTCTCCTTTTTTGTTTCCTGCCACTTGAGGATCACTGTCTTTCATTGCCCCTATGATGTTGTTGTCTTGCAAAAAATAGTTGCATGCTTTATTTTTTAAAAAAAACAAACTTTTTTGTTGTTGTTGTTTGTTTTTGTGGCAGTACTAGGGCTTGAACCTGGGGCGTGGGTGCTCTCTCTTAGCTTTTTGTCACTCAGGGCTGCACTCTACCACTTGATTCACAGCTTCACTTCCAGATTTCTTTTGGTCGTTAATTGGAAATAGGAATATCATGTCTTTCCTGCCTAGGATGGCTTGAACTAAGAGTCTCAGATTTCAGCCTTCTGAGCAGCTAGAATTATAGCTCTGAGCTACTGGTACCTGTCATTTTGGTTGTTTTTAGGTGGCAAGATCAAACTTATCTCTAGTATTCCTTCTTGGTCAGAAACAAAAGTTTTCTAGGGATCTTTTTTAGATTTTTAATATTGGTTATAGAAAGAGACAGTAAACCAGGGAGTCTCTGATGAAAAATCACGTTTTATCATAAATTGAGAAGAAAATTAATTTCAGAATTACCATTATATGTTCTCCCTCCCTCTCACATCCTTCACAAATATTTGCTTAACAAATTTCCTTGTATACATCAATGGGTATATTATTGAGTTTGGGAGGACAATATGTAGGTGCTCCTAGAATGATAAATTTTATTAAAGATTATCACATTAAAAAGGAAATGATGCAAAGGAACTATGTTATCATAGTATAATATTATATTAATGTTTTTGTAAGAGTAAATCGCTCTGTGATTTTTTTTGGGGGGGAGGTCCGCTTGTGAGGCCTGAACTCTGGGCCTGGGCACTGTCCCTCAGTTCTTCAGCTCAAGGGTAGCACTCTACCACTTGAGCCACAGCGCCACTTCCGGCTTTTTTCTTTTTGCTTATGGGGTGCTGAGGAATCAAACCTAGGGCCTCATGCATGCAAGGCAAGTGCTGTACCACTGAGCCACCTTCCCAGCCCCTGCTCTGAGATTTTGTTTGTTTTGTTTTGTTATTTGGCCATTTATAAGGAACCAAATGACTTTGGCAAGAAAAAAAAATCAGGGATGGAAAGAAGTTAGGAAATTCCTCTTCTTACATTCTTATAATGCCAAACATATCAAAAAAGTTCTGCAGAATCAGACTAGGTTGTGATAAGATAGTTATAACTGCTTTATCTTTTTATATTCTACTTGGAAAGTGGAAAAGCTTATAGCAGCTCTGATTCTAGTGCAAGTGTGAATCCGGGTCACTTGCTGTTTGTGAGTTTCAATTGGCTAGGTGTTCAGAGTAGAGAGACTTCTACGTTAGACGAGGTACACAGAAGTGCAGTTTGCCCAGTTTATGTGGATAATTAGCACTTAAACTTTCAAAAACTGGTAAAGAATTAGATAACAGCTTAGCAGACACTCTCCTTCTCCCCTTTTCAGCCTCTCCCTCTTTTCTTCCTCCTCCTTTTTCACTCTCCCTCTTTTTTTCCTTTTTCTCCTTTCCTTTACCCTTCCTTCCTTTCTTTCCTTCCTCTTCTCCCTCCCTCTTCTTCCTCACCTCTCCTGTCCCATCCTCTCTCTGCCTCCTTCTCCTTCTGCCTCTCCCTTTCTTCATCTCTTCCCTTCTGTCTCCCTCCCCTTCTCTCCCCCCATTCCCCCCCCCACCCCTGTGTACTTCTTAGAAAAGGGACTTAGAGTGGAACAATTAAACAGGATTTATAGTTAAACCCTAACATTCTGTTTGCTCTCCAGCACTGCTCTGATGTGGCTGTACTGGTTCCAGGGGAGAGAGAATGCTGTTTCTGTTTATTTGTTTGTTTCCAGACAATTTCCTGCGTCATCACATTTTTTTGTGAGCTAAGTGTTTGAGGTTGGTGGTGTTGACAGAGCTTGCAGAATGGAAGATGTTCATCTTTACAGAGAATGGCTTTTGTATTTCAGGTTTTAAAATTCCAGAATGTTTTGTTATTGGAGTGTTCTTAGTTCTTTTTTTCTTTCTTTCTTTTTCCTTTTTCTTTTTGGCAGTTGTGAGACTTGAACTCTGGGCCTGGGCACTGTCCCTCAGCTCTTCAGCTCAAGGCCACAGTGCCACTTTCGGTTTTCTGAGTGGTTTATAGGAGATAAGAGTCTCATGGACTTTCCTGCCCGGGCTGGCTTTGAACCAGATCTCAGCCTCCTGAATAGCTAGGAATACCGGTGCCCGGCTGTTCTTAGTTTCATTCATAGTTTTTCCTTGCCTGTTTGTAAGAAAGATCGAGCCTCCCTTTATCTATTTATCTATCAGCCTTCTAGAGGATCTTTTAAGTCAAGAAGTACTTGAGGGAAATTATCTCAGTCTTGATGAAACAGATCAGTTTTTCTTGTCCTGAGTGGCTTTTAGTTTGGCAATTAAGTTGTACTTAGAATAGGCCCAATAGGATTTTCTTAGTGTTAGGTCTATGATAATTCACATTTGATTTCATCTTAATAGGATCATTAAATGCTAAGTGATTTATTCATGAATTACTTGGGAAAGTATATCTAGTGTCCATTATATTTGTTTCTATAAACAACTATTTTTGAGTCTCTGAAAATGGCCCGACTGGGTAAGCCAGATTTAAATAACTAGATAATCTTCTTTTTCTTTTTCTTTTTTCTTTCTTTCTTTCTTTTTTTTATTTTGGTCAGTCCTGAGGCTTGAACCCAGGGACTGAGTGCTGTCCTTGAGCTCTTTTGCTCAAGGCTCGTGCTCTACCACTTTGAGCTCAGGTCCATTTCCAGTTTCTGAGTGGTTAATTGGAGATACAAGGGTCATGGGGACTTTTCTGCCCAGGTTGGTTTCAAACCATGATCAGGATCCTCAGATCTCAGCCCCTGAGTAGATTGGAGCCAGCCTACCGCCTCCTCCTCCTCCTCCTCCTTTTCCCCCTCCTAATCCTCCCCCTTTTCTCCCTCTTCTCTGCGTATGAGTACTTGCTTTCCTCTGCTTTGGATTTCACCAGTTTATATAAACTAAGCGATGCAAGCTTCATGTTTTAAAGCATGTTATGAGAAAGAAATGGCAGGAAAGAAGTAGTAAAATTAAAAGTAAGGAATTGGGTTGTCTGATGAATTTTTGAACTTAAAAAAGAATCTTAGATACCTTTTGGACCATGTGTGTTGTGTGATAGATCAGAAAAGATTATCCAGAAGTAAATCAGCCTTGCCAAACAGAGCTAGTAGATAGAAGATGAGCGCCCAGGTGGCTGTCTATCAAATCCCTTATGTGAATATTTGGGACTGGAAGTGTTTTGGATTTCAGATTGTGTGTTGGGGGTAGGAAGTAGGTTTGGAATGTTTGCATATACACAATAGGATATCTTGGAGATGGGGCTCAAGTCTAACTTTGTGTTTCAATTATACAAAGTCTGAAGATCATTTTATACATTTTTGTGTGCCTGTATTTTGACTGCAATGTATCATATGAGGTCAGGTGTGCAATGTTCCACTTGTGACATTAATGGTGGCCCTTAATGGTTTGGATTTAGGGATTATGCATGCAGAGCCTGTATATTCTCATCCTATCTTCTTATTTAGAAGCAGTCAAATTTAAAATATGACTTAATCCTGTTTGTTTTATTTGTGGGTTTCTTTATTTGTATTTGGTTTGTCAGTCACAGGAGCCAGGTATTGATTAGCTCTTGCCCTCTATATTTCTGATCTTGGAGAGAAATTGCTGGAGAAGAGTCTACTTCCTGTATAACATGTACAGCTTTTTATTTGAGAGTCTGGGTAGCTGTATTAGTCTGAGGAAACAGAATTCAAGCCAGAGCTGGCTAGTTTTGTTTTGTTGTTGTTGTTTTAAATGTTTTTTATTGTAAAAATACTGTACAGAGGGGTTACAGTTACATGAGCAAGGTAATAACTACATGTCCTATCAAGCATTGTTACCTCCTCCTTTGTTTTTCCCCTACCATCCCTTCCCTCCCACCTCCACAACTTATCCCGCCACCCCCCACCTCCCCCCCCCCCCCCCCCCCCGCCTAAATTGTAAAGTTCATTTTTCAACATAGTATCTTGTACATCTTATTGTTACAATGGGTAAAACTGTATCCCTATTTAAACATTTTGTTTTTTCCCTTCCCCTCCCCAAATTAGAGAAGTGTATATACAAGATACAGGGCACGGACATCAAGTACAGTGAAAACGGGTTATACCATGGGGGAGGAACATACAAAGAAACAAAAAAATCACATGGTACATTATAAATACGTTAGAAACAATAGCAAGAAAGAAAAAAACCACTTGTGTCCCTATCTTGGGGTTCATTTAGCTTAACATCATCTTATCTGGTCATAAGTACATGGCTTTTGACCTTTTCTGCTTATCCTAGACATAAACTAGTTTTTTGTTTGTTTGTTTGTTTTTTATTTTTATTTTTTGCTGGTCCTGGGGTTTAAACTCAGGGCCTGGGCACTGTCCTTGAACTTCTTTTGCTCAAAGCTAGCACTCTACCACTTAAGCCACGCAGCCATTTACGGCTTTTTCTGTTTATGTGGTACTGAGGAATTGAACCCAGGGCTTCATGAGTATGAGGCAAACACCCTACCACTAAGCCACATTCCCAGCCCCAGCTGATTAGTTTTGAGACCGTAGAAAGAAAGAGCTTTTGCCTTATGTATCCCAGGAAATGAATAATAGGCAACATTCAGGAAAAGGAGCTCCTGGCAGACGAGTCTCAACCACACCCTTCATACAGCCTTCTTTTTTTTTTCCCTTCTCCCACCCCATCGTAACATGTCTTGACTAAACTCCGTGAACAAGAACCATTGTATGAATCGGAAGGGAAATGTCTTAGTATATGAAGTTATAATGACTTGGTAAGTGCTATAAAAATACTCTGTAACTGAGTTGGAAGTTGCATCATCCACGCCTGTGGCATTATGGACTGGGCCCAAATGGTATAATTTTTTCAGTGTAATACTGAAGTAATTTTTGCATCTGCCAAATAAATGGTTTAGATTTCAAACCTCTGAAATACCAAGCTATACTGTTCAATTCCAGTGATCCACAGATGTATTTAATTTTCTTCCTTCTTGCTGTATTCTTTAGGCAAGCCAACTGAAAAGTGTCCTTGTATAAAGTGAGCTGAAAATCAGTTACTGCATTTGGATGTCGATGTCTTATATAACACTTGTCTTCCAAATGTATGAAACTCCTCAATAGAGTGTTAGTCCATGTCCTTTAGAGAAAACAATGGCGTACATATGCAAATATAATAGCAATACAAGTGACATAATGATAGAACCCCAGGGACTCAGACAGTATGAAAAATCGAAAAACATTCTGGAGTCCAAATTATTTTTGTCCTTACTGTTGGTTTTTCATTTGATCTGGCTTGAATAGTTTCAGTTTTCTTTTTTTATGTATCTAGTAAAGGTGAATATTAATACTTTGCTTGGCTATACAGAGGTGCTGGTGGGGGATTAAAGATAAATTCTCCCAAACATTTTGTGCTGCTTAGAAGAAATATTACCTTAAGCAAAAATTGATTTAATTTTTTGTTGTTTTACTTTTTATATTAAAATATCTCAGTATCAGAAGGTACTCCAAGAACTTGGTCAGTTTTTTTTTTATAACTTCATATGTAGGCAAAGTAGTTAATAACAATTGCCTGCATTTTTACAAATAAGGAAGCTAAAGTACCCAAAAGATGTGTTTAATTTTCTATTTGTAATGAATAGCTCTTTTTGAGAGTAAGGGGAAATTAGTGGGAATATGGATAGAATAACATGAACTCTGAGATGAAAATGGGGCATGCATTTGTACATCATATCTACCTCATCTATGTTCGAAGTTTTGCGCGTAAGCTTTTTTTGTTTTTTGATTTTTTTTTTTTGTTTTTTGGTGGGTCGTGGGGCTTGAATTCAAGGCTTGGGTGCTGTCACTGAGCTCTTTTGCCCAAGGCTAGTGCTCTTAACACTTTGAGCCACAGATCCACTTCTGGTTTTCTAGTGGTTAATTGGAAATAAGAATCTTACAGACTTTTCTGCCTAGGCTGGCTTCAAAGCCAGATTTTCAGATCTCAGCCTCTTTAGATGTAAATATTTTTAAATGGTGATTTTTATCGGAACAAGTCATACAAGGGGTCTCATTGTGATAACCTCATACATGCATAGAATCTCCTTTGATCAAATTCACCTCTGCCATTTCTCTTTCTGAATTTCCTTGTGTCCTATCCCTACCTTTTCAACTGTTTTTCGTGGACTTCATTGTGCTATTTTTATATTTATAAAATACATGTATATTATATATATACATATAAAACTTCTATCAAGTTCCTATTGTCCCCTCCTTTCTCCCTTTCCCTTAAAAATGTTGATTTCTAGTTTTTTTTAAAATAAATAATTTCTGTTTTCATTATACATTTCTTTTACAAAGCTACTTGGCTCATTATGATTTTTTACTTATAGTTCAGCAAAAAAAAATTGGCAAAAATATAAAACCACCTAAAATTTTGTGTATGGACCCTGAGTGCAGAAATTTTGTTTTGTAATCACTTTTTACTTCTATTTTGTGTTTTCTAAATCACATGCTACTTTCAGCACCTTTAACTTTTGGGATGTTTCTTGAAAATTAATAGCTTATATTTATTCCTTATTCCCCATTCCAGACACTTGTCACTTTTTCATTGTATTAATTTTATATTTTCATTTTTTTCTGTAAATTGTTCGGAATTATAAGCAGTCACTTATTAACCCAGTTACTTTATGCTTTGATAGACTGGTCAATGGGTGGCCAGGTGAATTATTATTTTAGCTTTTAGAGACACAGATCAACAACCATGCCACCCTATACCCACATCAGAAAGCTGCCGACTTCCCCATCTCAGGATCTCATAATTGAATGGAATTTGAAACCTGCCAGAGCACTCTTATTTGGGAAAAAAATTACCCTCAACTTGGATTGTTTTCACAGTAAACTTGTATGGTGGAAACTTGTTATTACCTAAGCTCCCAGATAACAACACAAATGCTAAACTGGAATTACAACATACTGGGCCTGATTTATTTTTAGGCATCAAAAGAAATCAATTTTACCATGAAATCATAGGCTTTTAGAGCTAGGAAATTATCTTAGTAATCATCTGGTATATACTTTACAATTTCAGGAAAAAATGGTTAGAAAGGCCCAGTAGTTTGTTCAATGTCACATTCCTTAGTAGTGGTAGAGCTGGAACTTGAACCCGAGTTTCATACCTTTCTATCAGGATTCCTAACTAGGTTAGCTCTCGAGTACCTTTGAGTCCTGAATGCTTTTGAAGACTATAGAATGATTCTGCTCCTTATAGCCTGGAAATTTACTCTTATTTTGCAAACTCTGCCAATCCATATTGTTGAGACAAAAATGAAATGCCAGTGATACTGATCCTGTTCTTATTTAAAATTCTAATATTTTCTTCATCATCGATTTTTGGCATTAATGTTGATTTTTAAAATATTGCATTAATGTATTATTTATCTTGATCAGTGAAGTCTTTGGTATTCTCTGCTTCTGTGGCAGGTACCTCACTTGATTTCTTCTAGTTCCAACCCTGTTACTTGGTTTTCATCTATTAACGATAAGTCTCTTCCTTCAGCCACCTGGCAGCAAGATACACTAAACCTGCACCCCTTATAATGAAACCCTTACCATTTGCCATCTAAAACATAATAGCATACTAAACAAAAGTTTGCAAGTACTGTTCATTGGCTTGCTGATAAAAAAAAAAAAAAAAAAACAAAAAACTTAGGAAGGGTTTTAGCTGCATGAATTAAAACTCTTTTAGAACGTCTACTAGTTTGTTGAAAAGAAGTCAAAGCTAATTCAGAAGTTGTTGGATCTTTTACTGTCTTGTGTTTTGAGTTCTCTCATAATAGTGTTTGTTTTGCTTTCTATAAATTACGCATCAGAAGGAACTTCATTACAAGCCTATTATTACCTTCTGTTTTTGTCTTTTCAACAGCTATTTGAGATAGATAATTTATCGGATTGATTTTTTTTCATTCTGACTGATAAAACTCAAATTTAATTTAAAATGAGAGGGAATTTGCTAAAATCACCAGAAGTAAATATATTAAGGGCGTAGATCTGACTTCTGTTATTAAGGACCATTTCAATGAGGTTTTGCCTTCCTTGACTATGTCTTCCATTGGGTTGGCTTTGATGTTCAGGCGTTTCCTACCCAGAAGCTCCGGGCTTAGATTCTGCTAGCTTACACTCCTAAACAGAAAGGAAGTGAATCTCTTCTGATTAACTCTAGCAGAAATCACAGATATTGAGGACTGGAAGGTGAATTTATTTCAGAGTTTAATCTGGTTTGTGGCCCTGACCTTGGAACATGATTTGGACTGAGAGTGAAAGAAGCATGGATACTTTTAGCCTGCTCTCCAAACGGGGATTCTGGCCAAAGAGAAGTGTCTATAAGAATGTATATTTCCCTTTCACTCATGAGGAAGTTAAGACTTAATTTAATTTTCATAAGGCTATACAGATAATTTAAATTTTGCCCCAAACTTGCCAACATCTTTTTTTTGATCATGGGGCCTGAACTCTGGACCTGGGCGCTGTCCCTGAGCTCTTCAGCTCAAGGTGTGCGCTCTACCACTTGAGCCACAGTGCCACTTCCGGCTTTTCTGCTTATGTGGTGCTGAGGAATGGAACCCAGGGCCTCATGCATTCAAGGCAAGCACTCTACCACTGAGCCATCTTCCCAGCCCCACCTGGCAACATCTAAAGCCATGCTCTTTTCTTCCTACTTTATTATGTCCTTATAATACCATTCCTAAATTTGAAGTTGTAATAGTCGCCATTCCTCAATAGCAGTATCTTCTAAAAGTGGGCGATTGTTTTTGCTTCCAGAGGAAATCTGGCAATGTCTGGAAAGTTTTGGTTGTCACAACTGCAGGAAGATAGGATCAATAATACTATGTTAGGCTACAGACATTGGTAGACATCCAAGAGTATGCAAGTATACATGACAACTCCTAAAGAATCCCTACTCTAACATGTCAATAGTGCTAATGTAAAATTTTCTGTGTAGGTTGTAGTCTTAGGTTATTACTATTAACAAAAATTTGAAAAAAAAAGCAACAGTAAACAAAGAAATTTAAGTATCTAGGCACAATCAAATAGCTTCATGATTCAAAGAAAGTTTTAAGTTTTTTATAGCAGCCATCTTGAAGACATTAAAATTTCTTGCTTAATGGATATATTGAAATAGGATATAAAAGTTAAAATATTGTATACAATTTGAGCTAACTCCCCAGGCATAATTTTCCTTAAAAAATAAGCCATATAATTTTCCCTAAAATTTAAATTTAGGGTTTTTTTAGTTGAATATTGAGCCAGGCACTGGTGGCTTATGCCTGTAATCCTAGCTACTCAGGAGGCTGAGATCTGAGGATTGCAGTTCAAAGTCAGCCAGGCAACAAAGACCATGAGACTCTTATCAACAATTAACCATGAAAAAGCCAGATTGGATCTGTGGCTCAAGCGGTAAAGTGCTAGCCTTGAGCAAAGTTCAGGGCCAGCATCCAGGCCCTGAGTTCAAACTCCAGGACCAGCGCGCACACACATACAAAACAATTGAAAACCAAAAGCTTTTCTGAAAGTGTAATTTCTTTTCAAATAGAAAATTCCACATGAGGAAAATAATTAATTTATAAGCTCAGACAAAGCATTTAAAAATTTTGAGTGATAATAGGGCATTGTATCTCAGATAATTGTGTACAGAGATTTTGTTCCTATCAGTAAATGCTTGGCTAAGTCTACTTATCTGAGGAGCTGCTTGAGCTAAAGCTGACTCTGGAAGTTAAAGGTGCTTTCAGAGAGAACAGTGAAAGCAAAAGAGTGCATCTAAGACATTATAACAATTGGTGATTGAATTTGACACCTCAGAGAAATCAATTGGTGACATGAAAATATTTGAACTGTCAGTTTTCTTAAGATTACAAGTAGTTTCTAGGTCATGCAAATCTATGAATCCTAGGAAAGCTGCTTTTCTGAAGTCAAACCCCAGTGGATTTCCAGCAGAAGATTGTCAGTGGTACTGCCAATGGTATTCCTATAAGAAATCGTTCACACTCCAGTAAATCAAATTCATTCTTACTGTTTAATATGAAGTTTACCATTTTGCGATTTTGCTAGTCTTATGCAAATAATTCTTAGTATTATATTTTATATTCTTATGATTATGAATATACAGAATTACAAATTTATTCCTCTCCTAGGATCTTTTTTAATCCTCTTGGTCTTTACCCAGATCAACTAATGTTTTTCTCTCATTTCAACCAAATAATATCTGTATGCCTTGATATCTCACATGCTGACTCTCCTCTTTTTCCTAACCACTTTGGTCTTCTGGCTTAGGCCTGCTATTTCCCTGGCTAGGTCTCGTGTGTGTGTGTGTGTGTGTGTGTGTGTGTGTGTGTGTGTGTGTGTGTGTGTGTGTGTGTGTGTGTGTGTGTGTGTGTGTGTGTGTCGTGTGTGTGTGTGTCGTGTGTGTGTGTGTGTCGTGTGTGTGTGTGTGTGTGTGTGTGTGTTCGTTGGAGATAAGATGCTCTAGGACAGTTCCTTGTAGGCAGGCTTTGAATGGCAATCTTCAAGATCTCTACCTCTTGAGTAGCTAGGATTATAGGCATGAGTTACTGGTGCCTGGCCACGTTCACTTTTTTATCTGACCTTACTACTTGATTCCAAACATATTCCTTGACTTTTCTGTTTTTCTTCTGCCTTTCTTCCACACTGTATTAAATGTCTTCCATGCCTGTTATTCCTGCGTCTCCTTTTTCTCAAGCCCTGTTTACTTGCTTAATAATAAATGGTGGAATAAGATGTTTACCTTAATAAACAGTGGGATAAAATATCCATAATATATTATTAATGTAGTCCTACTGTTTTCCATGAAAAGAAATGTGGTGATTTTTCTTTTCTCTTCTTTCTTTTCTTTTTCTTTTTTTAAATTTTGGTCAGTTGTGGGGCCTGAATTCTGGGCCTAGGTGCTGTCCCTCAGCTCTTCAGCTCAAGGTTAGCACTTTACCATTTGAGCCAGAGTGCCACGTCTGGCTTTTTCTGCTTACGTGGTGCTGAGGAATCGAACCCAGGGCCTCATGCATGAGAGGCAAATACTCTACCTTTTTCTCTCTCTCTCTCTTTCTCTCTCTCTTTCTCTCTCTCTTTCTCTCTTTCTCTCTCTTTCTCTTTTTCTCTTTCTCTTTCTCTCTTTCTCTCTCTCTTTCTCTCTTTCTCTCTTTCTTTCTTTCTCTCTCTCTCTCTTTCTCTCTTTCTCTCTTTCTTTCTTTTTTGGGATGGGCTTAGGGCTTGAACTCAGAGCCTGGGCTCCATCCCTGAGCCTTTTTGCTTAAGGCTAGCACTCTACCACTTGAGCCACAGTTCTACTTTTTGGTGGTAATTGGAGATAAGTCTCAAGGGCTTTCCTAGCTGTACTTTCCAGCCCAGATTGGCTTCAAGCCACTACCCTCAGATCTTAGCCTCCAGAGTAGGATTATAGATGTGAGTCATAGTTGCCCAGCTAGAAATGTTGTTTGTTTGTTGAAGATTTAGAATTTCTTATTTCTTTACAAATGTTTTCCTGGCATGGTCAGTTTATTCCTCTCTTCAGGTTTTGTGATGTAGATTTTGCAGAGTCTAGGGATGAGAGGTCCTTAACTAAACAAGTAACTTTGTTTATAGTTTCACAGCAAGCTAATTGCATAGCCTAGAGTTTCCTGTCTCTAAATTCCCGTGACATAAAAATAAAACCATTTATTTTGCATTGCTTATTTATATGAATGCCTTAAAGCATTTCCTTTCCCTTAATAAAAGAAACTAGGCACAACATACCTGAATTTATTATTGCCTTTTCAGTGGACTAATAAGGAGGGCTGTTCGTTTTCAGGTTCTTCTTTTAAACTGAGAAATCTAAAGCAAACAAAAATGCAACAAAACAAATTTGAAGTACAACACATTACTACTGGTTAACATAAACAGACTTGTTTATTTGCAAAGTTCCCATGGTGCAGTAGAGCTGGTGACCTTCTGTCTTGTGTTGGTGAGTATCAGGTGGGAACCAACCGTGTCTCAGTGATTTCTAAAAATATTTCTCTGTTGAGTTAAAGTAGAGAATTAGCTTTGTGGAACTGCTTTCCCTGTTGCCAGGAGTGTGTTTGGGAATAAAGAGCATTTCGCTAGTATGTTAGGGGGAGGTTAGCTGTTCAGGAAATATAACCCTTACCAAAGGTAATGGCTCCCACTAGCATTTTCAGTAACAAGTACCAGATGTGGGTAGTTAATTATTCTCAGATCTGATAAGTACCTGCCAGCCCAGGCTAATTTTATTTTCAGTAAACAGTGGCCAAAGGTCCTCGCTGTTCATTTGATAGGATAGGGCCTGTTTGCACTTATCTATTAATAAACCCACAACACTCCTTTCGTTTTCCTTTCCCAGGGCCAGATAAAACATTTCAGACACTCAACATATTTGTCTTAGTAAATCAGACAAAGTAAACAAATCTAGTAGATTAACTTGGTAAACAGAGAGTAGTTAAGTGTTACCTTTGGAGTTTAACTCAATGCTATATAAATAACATTAATCGCATGGTATTTTCAATAACCTTTATAGAGTTAGACAGGTTTTTTTTTTTCTTTCAACCACCAGGGATATAAGTATATCTCTTAAGTACTTTCAGATGTCTTTCTGTAGGGAGATTTGGAAATCACGTTAAAATGAAATCTATTCTTGTGTCCCAAGAGTAACTCATGGGGAATTTTGCACTAGTTAATACTGTATAAACCTAGATAGAAACCTTGGTGGTTTGTCATGAAGGAATATAAGACTGCCAGTGGAATACAAGCTTTGTCACACTGAAAAAAATTTGGCCAACTAAAGGGTACTGATTTGGACAGAGTAATTAGAAAGGTGTCAGCCTTCATGGTAGAAAGAGAGAGTAGGTAGTCAGAATGGTTTTTTGTTTTGGGGGGGCGTGGTTTGGCTCAAGGTTGGTACTCTACTCCTTGAGCCACACCTCCACTTCTGACTTTTTGATGGTTAATCGGAGGTGTAATACCTCTGGCTATTAGGTGGGTAGTTGGAAATAAGATTCTCACAGATTTTCTTGCTCCAGATGGTTTCAAACTATACACCTCACTCAGATCTTAGCCTCCTGAGTAGCTAGGATTACAGGTACTAGCCAGCAATGCCCTGCTAGAAACTAAATTTTTATTCATCTAGATTTTTTTCTTCTTTTGGATAAAGGGTTTCATTTAATAAGTTCAGAAATGCTCATTTTGTGAGAACTGGCATAAATTAGACCAGTTATGTCACACTAGCCATCAACACTTTAGTATATCAAAGTAACTTCCAGTCCGTCCAAGTCTAGACTACATTTATACTGGTGACCTTATAGTGAAGGGCTCAAAGTTTCTCTCCAGCTTTCTGTATCATTCAGTCTCCAAACAACTTGCTCTACCAAAATGTACTTTCTCTTACGTTGTCTTTATATTTGAAGTTTCAAGTAGTTTACAACAGTCTTTGTAGTTTGGAGTTTTACTCAATTTGGTAAACATAAGACATCAAAAATTGCTAAAATGCCTTAGAGAAAATTCCTTACACCTCTCTACTTGCAATAATCTTTGCATTCATCTTATTCCATAACAGAATGGCGTGGCACAGTGCCGTGAATATAGTATCACGTACCCCATGGTAACATCCTCAAGGTGATTGATGATAATAATACTGTAAGGGAAACAGTGGAAGCCAGAACTTTGAAGATCTGTGTTGCTTCCAGCTCACCTTAATGGCCTGCTGGGATATCAGGCACATTATTTTTGAAGTCTTTTTTTTTTTTTTTTTTTGGTTGGTCATGGGCTTGAATCTGGGCTTGGGTGCTGTCCCTCAGCTCTTCAGCTTAAGGTGAGCGCTCTACCACTTGAGCCACAGCGCCACTTCCAGGCACATTATTTTTATTTATTCATTTATTTAATTTCTGTAGCTATACTGAGAAAATAAACATCTTGTTCATTTTCTACCTGACATATTATTAACACTTATGAAAGTATAAAGTTTTGTTTAGTGTGAAGGATGAAATATGCTCTAATAGATGCAAAGTATTTGTGTAGTTCAGAAGAACAAACTTTTTTTTTTTCTTCTTTTTAATCATGGGGCTTGAACTCTAAGCCTGGGCACTGTCCCTGAGCAGTTTTTGCTCAAGGCTAGCACTCTACCACTTTGAGCCACAGCACACATTTTCTTTTCTTTTCTTTTCTTTTCTTTTTTTTTGAGAGTCTTAATCTTTTTTTTTTTTTTTTTACTGTGAGAAATACCATACAGAGGGGTTACAATTACATGGGCAAGATAATGAGAACATTTCTTATCAAGCATTGTTGCCTCCTCCTCTGTTTCCCCTTCCCATCCCCCTCCCCCGCCCCTCCTACCCAATCCTCTCCCCACACCCCACCAAAGTTGTAAAGTTCGTTTTTTTGACATAAGGATTTGTATATCTCATTGTTGAAATGGGTCCACCTGTATCCCTAGTTAAACAATTTGTTTTTGCCCTTCCCCTCCACAAATTATACCAACATCAAAAGCAGAGTTTATACCTCAGATGAGGGACATACAAAGCAACATAGAAATAATCTTATAAATATGTTAGAAACATCACATGAAAGAAAAAAATATTTGAATACTTATCTTGGGGTTCATTTTCCTACCATCAACTTAACTGACCTTTTCTGCTTGACTCAGACATATACTAGTTATTGCAAATAAGGGAAACCATTGGACCTATGTTTCTTTGGGCCTAGCTTACTTCACTTAATATAATTTTTTCCAAGTCTTTCCATTTAATAACAAGTGGGGCAATGTCATTCTTTCTGATGGAGGCATAGAATTCCATTGTGTATATATATCACATTTTCTTGATCCATTCATCTACTTAGGGGCATCTGGGTTGGTTCCATATCTTAGCTATGGTAAATAATGCTGCAATAAATATAGTTATGCTGGTAGCTTTAGTGTGGTCTTGTTTGTGATCATTTGGGTAAATGCCCAAAAGTGGGATTGCTGGGTCATAGGGGAACTCTTTGTGGAGTCTTTTGAGGACCCTCCATACTGCTTTCCAGAGTGGTTGAACAAGTTTACACTCCTACCAACAATGCAGTAGGGTTCCCTTCTGTCCACATCCCCTCCAGCATCTGTTATTAGATTTCTTGATTATAGCCATTCTAACTGGGGTGAGGTGGTTTCTCAATGTTGTTTTGATTTGCATTTCTTTTATGGCTAGGGAGGTTGAGCATTTCTTCATGTGTCTATTGGCCATCCTTCTTTCTTCTTCAGAGAAGTTTCTGTTTAAGTCTTTAGCCCACTTATTTATTGGGCAGTTGTTTCTTTGAAGATTTGTTGTTGGGGGATTTAATTTTTTAAGTTCCAGGTATATTTTAGATATGAGACCCTTGTCTGTTGTATGACTAGTGAAAATCTTCTCCCAGTCTGTGGGCTTTTTATTGATCTTGCTAGCTATGTCCTTTGCCATGCAGAAGCTCTGCAATTTTATGCAATCCCATTTGTCCAACCTTTCTTTGATTTGTTGTGTTTCTGGGTCTCTATTAAGAAAATTTTTGCCAGACAGTACCCATTCTGATGGTTAATTAGAGATAAGAGTCTCATGGATTTTCCTGCTTGGGCTGGCTTTGAACTCTAATCCTCAGATCTCAGCCTCCAGAGTAGCTAGGATTACAGGCACGAGCCACCAGTGCCTACCTTTGAAGAGTAAAACTTTGAAGTAAATTTTTTTCTATTGTGTTTCTACTAGTATATTTATTGTTTGTTTTTCTGTTACATTCACTAAAATTTTTATTATTTTGCTAAATAAATGTTACACTTACTCTTACTCTCTTATTTTCACTTGCACCTAATCATTGGCTATATTGAATTATTTTACTTTCTTTGAGATGGTGTTTTGTTATGTTACCCAGACTAGCCTCAAATATCTGGATTGAAGTGACTCTCCTATCTTAGTTTCCAGAGTATCTAGACTGTCTTTAAATTAGACACAGATTCTAGTAAAATCTATAGCATGGCTGTCATAGGAGCTGTTTTGTGACTTCAGTGAAATAAGAAACTTGTCAATCTAATTGCATCTTCAATTTTAGATGATGAGAGAATATTTATTTGGTAGTGCAAGTGTAACTACTGCAGTAGGAGAGAGGGCGCTAGAGAAATATTGTTGAAGGCACAGCACCAGTATGCTAGTGATTCCCTCCTCCATATTCTTAGGCCATATTCTGAGCTCCAGGCCCATAAATTCAACAAACTGATCAACTTCACCTGGATGTGCTATAATGACTTCTATAACACAATATAAACTTTACATCATATACTTGAATTCACTCTGGATGGAATCACCTTATTTCCATTTCTCAAGTCAAAAAAGCCACACCCTCCCTCCTTAATGCCTGTACATTTAACTACGTTAATATTTGATGCTCCTGTCCCTATTACTACCTTGCCTAGGCTCTTTGTCTTTGGTCTTTTTGCCACCATCTTATCCCATTTATGTTTTCTCTTTATACTATACCTAGATTAACCTATCTGAAATATAAATCATAATGTATACTTTCCTACTTAAAAATCTTGGGTGTTTTTCATGTACTATAAGGTGAAATTAATTCACTTTGGTTATGAGGCCTTAATCATTATTACCTTGTTTTCAGCCTGGAATCCTTTTGTAAAGTCTGTCCTCTCACACTGAAAGTTCATGGGTACCTACATATGCCTGATGGTTGGACACCCTGCACTCTTTCTACCCATTTATCTGATTGGAAATTACCTATTTTAAAAGCACACAAAGACATACGTATACACAATGCCCCCAACAATTCTAGCATGGAGTCTTTTATGATTTATATACTTTTATGGTTACCAGAAGCCCAGTGGCATTTGCATATATCCTTCCTTCCTAATTGTACTTGAATGATTGTATCTTATTCATTTTTATATTGCAGTGTCCAATTCAATGGCTGGCACAGAGATAGGATATGGTTGGGTGACTGATTTATTGGATGGATGGATGGATGCATGGATGGATGGATGCATGGATGGATGGATGAATGGATAGAACAAGGGAAGAAAGTAGTAGGACATATCTTCCTGCTCAAATTGTATTTTTCTTTCATTGTTGAATGAAAATGGCCTTAGGAAGAACTCAGATAATAATTTGATATGATAGGAAGACTAGATCTTTTTGTGATTTGTATGATTGAAGGACAAATAAAGATGTTCTTGTAACCCCTATATCTTCCCAAAGATTTCATAGTCTGAAATTTAAACATGAACTCATTTATTAGGATATTTTATTTATACTTCATATCTTCTTTACAACTTTACAGTAACATTTTGTTTCCATAAACATTTTGTTTAATCTTTAAAATAATCTTTGATATAGCTTTTTACCGTATTACCTAAAAATGTATCTGGTATGTATCATAAAAATGATAAAGAGCCAGGTGTTGGGGGCTCACGCCTGTAATCCTAGCTACTCAGGAGGTTGACATCTGAAGATTGCAGTTCAGAGCCAACCCAGTCAGGAAAGTCTGTGAGGCTCTTATCTCCAAGTAACCATGTGAAAACTGGAAGTGGTGCTGTGGTTCAAAGTGGTAGAGTGCTAGTCTTGAGCAAAAACTCCTAGGCCCAGAGTTCAAGCCCCATGACCCCAAACAAACAAACAAATAATTATATATGTATATAGATAGGTAAATATCTTCAAGATAAAGAAATAAGACTTCCAAACAATTCACTGATATTCCTAAGTCTATCCCATTGTCATGAAAAGCTGCAGCTGGAGCCTGGGCCCAGCAACTGTAGCATCTTTTCTTTGCACAGAGCTTGAGAAGGAGACACAAATCTACTAGCAGTTAAACACTAAAGTACGCATTAGTGGAAAAGAAAACCTTTTTTCATGCCAGCTTACCACAAGCAAGATTCTAAAGATATGAGAGCTTTGATTACTATGTTGGGAAGGAAAAATTGTATAGATAGAAGATAGTTTTAGAGCCTAGGACAAAACTGAGAAAATTAAGCTTTTGTTACATTTGCCAGTGGATCGAGGGTGATCATGCTCATAAGTCTACTAAATTTGTATTTTTCATTGATCATTCCTCTGCTAAAATATATTTTAATTTAATCATATTAAAATATTTTTAGCATTATATTGATAAAAATACAGATCTTATCCAAGTTCCAGACTTGGAATATTGAAAATCATACTCTTAATGTCTGGGAAGTGTTTTTAAAAAAGTTTTAATATAATGTTTCATTGGGAGCATAAGCTTGTTTTAAGCTATGACACCAGTGAGGTTGTGATTTGCTTTATTGTCTTTCATGTTGGAGGCTTTCTTCAAAAGTCTGGTGATCTTTGGCAGTCCATTCATATTGAAGATCAAGGAATACATACATATGCATGTGCTTCATTCATTAGACAGTTTTGGAATGGATCCTGCTGTTTCATGAGTGAACTTCCAAGTGTCTACACCCATATTTCATGCCATCCCTTTGTTAGAAATTTCCAATTTTCCTTTGGAGGTTATACAACTAATTGTCAGACTTTAGATGACTGAAGGACTGAAGAAGAGTGGACATAGGGAAGTTTCCTCTAGGAGGATGTATGCTTTTCCTTAGTGTCTCATTTCAGTTTCCAGACCCCAACATCTGCTGTACCTGGTGTCTTTGTGTTTAGAATTCCTTTAGATCCAGTGTTTCAGAAATAAATTTTTGAAACACATGTAGGACATAGAGTCTAAACTTATGAAGTTTAGATTTGAACACAAGCAGATGAAGGAATCTTTCTGCAAAAGGAATAATGACCAAGAAGTTGAAGGGAAAAAAATCAGAGAATGGGAAATTATGAATAACTCACTTTACCTAGAGTGCAGCATATAGGAAGAATTGTACTAAAGAAAAAATAAAGCTATGAACAGAACCTGAAGCTTAACCAAGAAGTTTAAACTTTTTTCTGGAGGAGTTAAAGTGCCAACTTGTGCATAATTTTCCACTAATTTACTGGATAGTTTCTGAGTGCCCTATCTAGGGGGAATGTAAAAGACAAAGTAGGGGTGTTGTTCTGTGACTTTGACATACTATACTCTTTCAGTTGAAGTGTTGAAAGAGGAGAGATTATATGAATAATGTTCATAAATCCTGAAGTTATCATGCTTGTGAGGTTTGATATTCTTTGTTTTTGTAATTTGTACACAAAAAAGACAGTGATTGTATGTGTGTCTGTGTGTGTCTGTGTCTGTGTGTGCTGGCCTGGGGGCTTGAATTCAGACTGGGCATTCTTTGTTGCACTTGTTTTTAAGGCTACTGCTCTAGCACCACTTGAGCCATGGCCCCACTTCTAGCTTTTTGCTGCTTAATTGGTGCTAAGAGTCTCAAGGACTTTTCTGCCTGGGCTGGCTTTGGACTTCAATTCTCAGATCTCAGCCTCCTGAGCAAGGTTTACAAGCATGAGCCCGTGGCACCTGGTTTGAATCTGTTTTATAAGAATATGAGCACTTGGAAGGGTCTCCTGTCATTTTTTCCACTAGATGTCACTAGTTAGAGTACAAATCAAATGTCATCCCTGGGTGGATCATAGAGTTGTAGAACCAGAGACCCTTCCTTTGGAAAGGCTCTCGAGATATTATCACTTCATATAGGAAATTTTATTAAATTGAATACAAGTGTCTCTCTATTGGGTTTTACTTCATCAACAGGACTAAAATACAAAATGTAACTTTTGTGTATTGCCCAGCATGGTGATCACTTCTGTGAAGTCTTTTATACATTTAATGATGAAAATGGGTCATTATTTAGTAGCAGTTTTGCCTATAGATGTATCATACAGGAAAGCAGTTTTTTCCTTTTTTCAATCTAGGAGGAACATTCTTTTTTTATTGATTTCAGAAACAAATTCTTTCATTCAGACTGTTTGCCCGAGCCTTAAAGAAATGTGGCATGGTTACACAAGCACTCTGGAATTTAGATTAAAAAGCATTCAATTCACAAATCTAATCACATCATCTAAATATCATTATGTTATAATAGGCTGATTGATAGGGACCAAAGCTGTTTTAGCCTGGTGCTGAATGCCTTTCACTCAGCCAGCCTTTTCAAACCAAGATGTTGATAAAGGGGTCTATAAATCTTAATAGTTGGAGACAGTTTAAAAGCATAGTTCACTGGGTAAGGTCACACCCACTTAAGTGACCTATTTTGTATACTTTTCAAAAATAGGTTAATTAACTTAATAGAAATAATGGGTCTCTGGTTTTGATGTACAATTATTACTAAAACAGTTTTTTTTCCCTTTCCAAGTGAACATGATGTTCATGAAATTGAGGACATAATAGCTATGACAAGAACCAGGCTTTACTAGGCAAGTCATATTCAGTGAGTACATTTCAGACTTGCCCTTTAAAAATCTGCCTTGATTTCAGGTCCTAGGACATGGGTATACCTCCACTAAAGTATTTTGTTCCTAGCTCTCTGTGTTTCAGTGTTTTTAGGAGGGATTATGGTACCTGTTGTTTTCCTAATCTCTATAGCAGCAGTTTATATAGCTCTTGTTCCCTACAGCTTCTAGTAGGCAAAGAAAGCTCAGCGAATTTTGATCTCTTTTCTTTTTAATCTGAGAGCAGTTTTGTCATTCTTTTAAC
The DNA here is from genome assembly GCF_024711535.1 of Dipodomys merriami. Lineage (NCBI taxonomy): Eukaryota > Metazoa > Chordata > Mammalia > Rodentia > Heteromyidae > Dipodomys > Dipodomys merriami. The sequence continues at coordinate 132,841,439 of NW_027202270.1, read as the reverse complement.
ACATGTTTCGTTTGCTATCCTGGAAGAATCAAAGTGTAGAAGAACATGACAGTGCTTAGACTAGTTCAGGTTCCAGTTTCCTAAAGTAGCCTGATTACTTTGTTGTTGCTTTGTTTTAGTGCCTGATTCAAATGTTTTTCTTCTAAAGCATTGTATCCTATCCTTAAATCTCTGTGGTTAATTGTAACCTACCAATTCACTCAGGGGGGCAGATTGTTCAGACAAGGTAGTCATGATGAGTGCATTTTTGAACTAGTGGACTAATGGCTCACTTCACAGTGAAACCATTTCTCCACTTGCTTGTGCTGCTTTGCCAATGCAGCCTTTTCTAAAGGGAGCAAGTCTTGTTGGTTTGTATGTGTGGGCACAGGGACATAAAAGGTAGCAGGTAATTCTGTGGAATCTTAGCTGTGATGAAAGAACCTTTTTTTGTTTTTGTTTTTGTTTTTGTTTTTTTTTGTTTTGGTTTGCCAGTCCTGGGCGCTATCAGGGTCTGGGCACTGACCCTGAGCTTCTTTTGCACAAGGCAAGCACTCTACCTCTTTGAACCACAGCTCTACTTCCGGCTTTTTCTGTGTATGTGGTACTAAGGAATTGAACCCAGGCCTTCATGCATGCTAGGCAAACACTCTACTACTAAGCCACATTCCCAGCCCTGAAAAGAACTTTTTAAAATCTTCCTGCCTTGGTTCCTTGTTAGGAAGATGCCTTTCTAACAGAGGGCTTTAAATTATTTCTTGGTTAGAGTATAGGCAATTGAGAGAACTCTGGTTTTATGTTAAGGGCTAGCCACTCTCCAGTGTGGGATAGAACACAGAATTTGCTCTATTTCTTCATCTCCTAGGTTCATGTTGAATTTCCTTCCCAATTATTCTTTCTTGGGTTTATCAGCATCCCTTCTTTCAAAGAAAAGACCTCATCTCCTATTTCTTTTACGTCCTCTAATTTGCCCAGTACAGGATTCAATTCACAGCAAGCATTCATTAAAAGTATTTCAGTTAATTAACTACAAACTGTCTGGTTGGTTTTAGGAGAGAATGACAGATTGAACAGAGGAAGTATTGGCCACAGGAGAGTTAAAATTAGGAGTTCAATACATTTCTTTATTACTATTTTCTTCTAATAATAATAGTACTATGTGTGCTTGTGGAAGATTTAGGAGAACAAAAGCCTTAAAAAATCATTTTTAGGTATGTTCATTCCTAAGTGAAAATGAGTTGTCTGCAAATGTACATAGCATTATTCATAATATCAAAAAAATTGAAACAACCTAAAAAAATCCATCAACAGATTTTGAATGGATAAATACTATGTGACACATTCATACAATGAAATATTGTTTAATAAATATAAAGCAAGTATGGAAACATGATACCATGTGGATAAATTAAAAACACTAAGTGAAGAGGCTGTCCACAGAAGATACATGTTATGTTCATACGCATGCTAAGGAAATCTACACTGACAGAGATCACAGTAGTGGTTGCTGAATCCTGGGAGAGTAGTATTTGTGCCTCTAGTATGCTTGGCTCGGACTCTAAACCCGCACTGGGTTTCTTTGTCTCTCCTTCCTTCCTTCCTTCCTTCCCCCCTTCCTTCCTTCCTTCCTTCCTTCCTTCCTTCCTTCCTTCCTTCCTTCCTTCCTTCCTTCCTTCCTTCTTTCCTTCCTTCTGTTTGTTCTTTCGTTCTTTCTTGCGACTTCTTGGATTTCAACTTCAAGCCAAATATTCTACCACCACTTGGGCCACTTCCGGAGCTGTGTTTTTTTGGGCGGGGGGATTAATTGGAGATGAGAGTCTCATGGACTTTCCTTCCTGGGTTGCCTTTGAACCATGATCCTGAGATCTCAGCTTCCTGAGTGGTTAAGGATTACCGACATGAGCCACTGGTGCCTGGATGGAATTCTTTTTGAAATGATAAAAATGTTATAAAATTTGATGATAGTAATAGTTATGCAAGTCTATGAATAAATTAAAAACTCTTTGAAATATTTCAACATATGAATTGAATAATCTGTGAATTATATCTCAGTTAAACTGCCATAAAAATGAATCACCTTTGAGCTAGTGGTTCATGCCTATAATTCTAGCTACCAGTATATCTGAGACTCCTGGTTTGAAGCCACCCTGGACAGGAAATCTATGAGACTTTTATCTCTAATTAACCAGCAAAAAAAGTCACATATGAAAGTTTGGCTTAAGTGATAGAGTGCTAACCTTGAGGGGAAAAAGCTAAGGGACAACACCCAAACCCCAAATTAAAGCTTTAGCTCTACTACTAGCACCAAACAAACAAACAAGACCCTAAAATCCCATTCTGAAATGTCTGTGGTCAATATTATTTTTTAATTAGGTTTTTTTAAACCTACTTCAGCTCATAATCTACATATAGTTTTTTTTTTTTTTTTTTTTTTCATTTTATGTTTTTTTTTTTTTTTAATTTTTTTTATTGTAGAGATACTATACAGAGGGTTACAGTTACATATAGTTTTTAAATAATATTCTCACCATTTTACCATGCACATTTTCTCACCCTAGTAAAACCTGTTTTGTTAACAGACTTGTAATGGAAACAGAATGGCTTATCTCACAATTGTAATATAATTTCTATAGCCATTCTTCTAGATGTTAGGCATTTAAGTTGGGTCTGTTTTAGTCACAATGTTGAACAGCAAGTTACATTTTAGAAAAAGACTATTCACTCTCATTCTTAAACTTAGAAGGCTGATTGCAAAACAAAACAAAAACTCCATAAATAAAACTTCCTCATTGAGTTGTAAACCAGGGTTTCCAAAAATAAAAGGTACAAGTCTTGGTTTTAGCCTTTGGGTAGAACAAAAGGAATTGGCATCATGGAAGGGCAAGTCCTGCTGCCTGTGATTTTCAGGCTCTCCTCATGCCTTAACTGCAGAAGTCTCTGGCCTTCCTATATAAAAGGGGCACAGAGTCTCAGCCTGAGTCAGCTGACTTAGAAGAAGCTCTTTTTCTCTTGTTATTCTATAGCAGGATAGAATAGAAAACAAATTAAGTGTGTCTGTAGTTAAAATCATCTTTGGGGGAAAAAAAGTATTTAAGACCAATCTTTTTCCACTAGAAATTTTGCTTTATTATTTTTGAAGAAAATATTAAATAGGGTACAGATTACCTTTTATTTCATATATTGTATTTTATATTCTTAGTTTAGCCTAAAGAAAATGGTTAAAAGATTCAACACCTCTGTATCTTAAGCTGTGTTTAAATTTGTCTATCACTTAGCCAATGTTTTTGTTGTTGTTTAGTTCTTGGACTTGAACCCACACCCTGGCCTACACTTTGGCAAACATTCTATTGCTAAACTATACCCTCATCCCCAGTATCTACCTTTTTAAAAATTGTCTTGAGATAGGGAGGTTTCCTGTCACTAGCTAATTTTAATGTTTCTTTTCATTACGTTATGTTAGGTCTACAGTGGAACAGCACATCCCATAATTTCACTCAGTACCTTTCCTCATCCCTTAAAGCACCCAGTTGTCATTTAGGAGAGGAAAAGAAATGCTCAGGCATCATTGAGAAGGGGATGTGGAGCCTGTATATTTTTCTGTCATGAACCTATTGCGTGTGGATTGTGTTTCCTATACTGACTTGCCCTCTGCTCACAACACAAAGTACACATTTATTTAAGGAAAGAAGAGCTGGGCACAAATGGATTTTTCCTTTTATGAGCCAGGGCCCAACTCGCCATTTCTATTTTCAAATGTGGGGGGAATAAAAAGCTTAACTAGATTAAGAGACTTTCTTTACTAGGTCACATAACTATTTGTAAGTATTGAAAACTTTAGTGAAATTCTTCTCCAAAAATCCATAAGCGTGTGGAGGCTCATTCATATCATATATAAGAAGCTATACAGGCAAGAAAAATAACTGAAGTGCTGTATATCCATATTAAACTGATACCTCCTGAATTCCGAGTGAAGAAAGACCCTTAGAAAAGAACTTAAGAGAATTAAAATGATGTGAGCTGAAGCATGGTTCCTTTCCCATTCAATTATTTTCTTTTAACCACTGATGGCTTTTCGTGCTTGGCTGGGTATGCTTCCAGCTAGTCAAGCCTATGTTATGAAAGAGAAATAAGACACTTAATCCTGTGAATGATTAACCTGCATTGGCCTCCTTCCCTAGTAGCTTGCCCTTCCTTTATTGTAGTCTGTTTACTCATTTCTGAGCCAAATCTCCAAGGTCTCTTATTATTGAGTGTGGGGACACCTGGATCACAGGGAGTCTATCCTTTGTTTTAGTCTGAATATGATGGAATTGATTATGCAGCTCCAGACATTTGTCTCTCCTCCCTCCTCTCCCCCTCTCCCCTCCCCTTCCCTCCATTATTATTTTTTTTTGGCACTGTCTTACTATGTAGTCCAGACGGGCCTCCGACTCAGCTATATTATAGTTCAGGCTAGACTCAAATCCTCAAATCCATGATCCTCCTCGCTCTGCTTCCCGAGTGCTAGGATTACAATTATATGCTGTCACACTCCACTCCCCCTTTTTTCTTTTCTTTTTTCATTCTTTCTTTTCTCTCTTTCCTTCTTTCTTCCTCCCTTCCTTCCTCTCCCTTTCCCTCTCCTCTCCTTTTCTTGGTGCTGGTACTGGGGACTGAACTCAGGGCCTGGGAACTGTCCCTTGCCTTTTTATTTATTTATGTATTTATTTTTCTGGTCATGGGCCCTGAACTCTGAGCCTGGGCGCTGTCCCTCAGCTCTTCAACTCAAGGCTAGTACTCTACCACTTGAGCCGCAGTGCCATTTTTGGCTTTTTCTGTTTATGTGGTGCTAAGGAATTGAACCTAGGGCCTCATGCACGCAAGGCAAGCACTCTACCACTGAGCCACCTTCCCAGCCCTCCCTTTCCTTTTTTGATGGAGGCTGGTGCTCTACCACTTGAACCACAGCTCCACCTCTGGTTCTTGGTGGATAACTAGTTAAGAGTCTCCTCTTTCCTACCCAGACTAGTATCAAATCTTTATCTTCAGATTTTAGCCTCCTGAGTAGCTAGGATTCCAGGCATTAGCTGCTGGCACCAGCTCATTTTTTAGTGAGGTTTGTACTCAGGGGCTCATGCTTGCTAAATTGATATGACACCAGCCATATTTCCAGCTGTGTTTTTCATTGGTTATTTATAAGATTGAGTCTGGTTTCCTTTTGGGGTCTGAGTTGCAGTCTGCCTACTTTTAGGCTTTCTGTAGGTTCTAGGATAGTAGACACCCAGAATTATGTCTGTCTTCCTTATGTTGAATTAAGAGTCCCATTTCTTCCCAGGCTGGCATGGTATCATGCTGAAGTACACCTAATCTCAGCCCCCATGTATCTTGTATCCATCTATAGGTTAAGAAGGCTTGTTGTGAATTTTTCTGCCAGGGCTGGCCTTGAACACCAGTCCTTCTATTCTCAGCCTGCTAAGTAGCTGGAATTAGAGGCATGAGCCAACAAGCCTAGCTTCACTTAAAAACCCAGTTAGTAAAGTATTACTTTCTAAAATTTTATACATGAAAAAGCCAAACTCAGGGAGCTTATACTTGTCAAAAATTCCACAGCAGAATTCAAATGTATGTAGTGTCTAGTTCGTAGAGGCATCATTTTGTTTCTAATTTTTAAAGACAAAGTGAAATCATTTGTAGTTGATACTTTTGTGTGTGTGTTTGCTCTGTTGCTACTGAAACCTATGTCAGACTTCAAATTTCATTTTCTGTTGTATACTTTGACCCCCTGCTCCCCCCAAAATAACCACTCACCTTGTTTGCCATTTTTCCATACTGCCTGTGGTATCATCTGACCTTAGAACCCAAGATTTTATTTTCCAAAACAGCAGCCATTTAAGTTTTAGCCCTTGGGCTAAAGAGTTTGAACAGGAAATACTAATTACGATTTTAAGGGTGACTGTTCATTGATTTAGATTCCTGGAGCTAGACCCTTCTGTGAGATGAATCACATGGAATAGGAATAATTTTGTATAAAGATAGGTTTCTAGTTCTTGATCCAGGGGCATAAACTGTCTTTGTTCCTCAATAAGGGAAACTTCCAGAAGAAATAACTTCTTTGCTGTCTTATTGAAGAGCAGCAGCAGAACATGGGGTGATATTCATGGTTCCTGGCTTCCTTCCCTTGAGCTCTAACCACTAGACTGCACAGATAAATATTTACTCAAGAAAGAATGCATAGCTTTGAAAGAGTGAAGTCTTAAGATGGCTAGAGCATACAAACAACTCCTACCTAGGTCATTTGAAGGGCATCTGTGGCCACAGATTGGTCAGTGAGGGGGAGCTTCTAGCCACTGAACCCTCAACCACCAGAAATTTACTCTGTGGGGCATTCTTGTAATTATAGCACTGACTACCCCAAGTCTTAGATTATTTCACCATGTTGGTTCCGTTTAGCATTAACTATATATGTGGTTAGTAGCTGCCTATTAATTCTAATGCCCCGTCTTCCTAATGACCCACATTTTGCTATTGCTATTTCTTTCATTGCTCTGCATGTTTAGACTCCAGTGGAGGTGTTAGTGAGTTGTATTTTCTGGTAGATTCTGGAGTCCATTCTCAGTAGGGGATAAAGGTGGTTCTAAGAAGAGTAGTAATAAGGATTCTTTTGATTAAAGTAAGAATATAATCTTATTTGCCCATGTAATTGTAACCCCTCTTTACAGTATTTTCACAATAAAAAAAAAAGAACGACAAAAAAAGAATATAATCTTGACAGACCTCAGGATTTCCAGACTAAGATAAGAGCAACTTCAATGTAGTACCTTGAGCCTTTAATGAAAGTTATTTTAAAAATATGGCCAAAGGACAGGTCATACTGGAAATACAGAACAATGCTGGAGGGAAGCCAGCGGCATGTGGGTAAGATTCTATCCAATGGGGCCAATACTAACAGACATTGGATTGGATCAAGATTAGTGACTGAAATGTTCTTCATCTTCTATACACATAACTAGCTCCCTCACCTCTTCAAGTTTCTGCTCAAATGTTACCTTCTTCATGAGGCTTGCAAACCTAATTCTGGCCCACCTATTTAAACTTTGAATGAATTCAATGAACTGGCTGAAACCTCATGCTGATTAATCCTCTTTTCAAGGATTGTACTATAGAAGAATGCTTAACATTGTAGATGGGAGACCCAGTGGTACAACCCATCTCTAAGGTTTTTTTTTTTTTAACTTTTATTCTTCTTGCACATAGTCGTATTAGTATAAATATTAAGATTTGTTCATGAGAAGGGAACAGAATGTTCTCTCCTTTTTTCCAGCTATTCTTTAAGTCCTAGGGATCAGCATTTTCCAGAGAGATTAAATTTTAAATGAAGTAAAGCAAAAGATGATTTAGTTGAAATATTTGAACTGTGTAACCCTTTTTATATACTGATAAACCCCATTCTTCCCCATCACTTTTTCTTTTATTGTTAAGATGTTGTACAGAGGGGTTATAGTTACATGAGTAAGGCAATGAGTACATACTTGTGGATCATTGTTATCCCTTCCCCTCTTTGTTGTTGTCCTACTATCCCTTCCCATCCTCACCTCCCACATTCCTACTCCCTCCCCCATCACCCAAAGTTGTAAGGTTCATTTCCAATATACTATCTTGTGGGTATCCTTGTTGCAATGTGTCCTTGTTTCAGTGTTTTGTTATTCCCCTTCTCCTCCCCAGATTAGACATATGTATATATAAGATGCAGAGTACCAAAATCGAATACAGTGACAACAGGGGATATGCCGTAGGGGAAAGAACAGACCAAGGAAACAACACCAAAAATAAAATCACATGGTATATTTAAAACAATAACAATAAAGACAGACCTCTTGTGTTCATATCTTGGGGTTCATTTCACTTAGCATCATCTTATATGGTCATTTGTACATGGTTTTTGAGCTTTTCAGCTCATCTGATAAGATTACCCTATAAGTATATTAATTATTGCAAATAAGGGAAACCATTTCCCCAACACTTTTGTATTTTTGCTTTTCCATCAGAGGTATAAAATTTCAGGCCCTTCTTTCAATCTTTTTGCTATTAAGGAACAGGGAAAGAAGTCAAGACACACTTACTGGCAAATTTGATGTATTTATAATAGAAATAAAGCAAACTAAGGAGGAACAGTATTTGTTTTTCATCTTCCAGGCAGAGTAATTTACGTGTTGAATGCGTCAGTCTGATTATTTCCATTGTGTTCATTCTAGACGTGGTCTATACAGCTGTGGCAAGTGCACTGGTCCATGGTTCTTCCATTGAATTCAGGATGAGCTCATCATACTATACAAGCAAAGCTGGCTGAGGATAATCTTTAGATGGGGAAAAAGCTCAGAAATGCCTTTTAGTGTTTTTGTTTTGTTTTGTTTTGTATTATTTTTTGATTGGTTGTGGGGTTTGAACTCTGGGCCTGGGTGCTGTCCCTCAGCTCTTGAGCAAAAGGCAAGCGCTCTATGACTTGAGCCACAGCACCACTTCCTAGTGGTTGTGTGTGTGTGTGTGTGTGTGTGTGTGTGTGTGTGTGTGTGTGTGTGTGTGTGTGTGTGTGTGTGTGTGTGTGTTTAGGTTGGTTGGATAAGCTATTGTTGACTTATTCTCTGATACTTTTCTTTATCAATGATGCTAATTGTGTTGGTGTCTTAACAGTCCAAATGATTTCATGGTTTTCTACCTAAATTCAAGCTCTAGAATTATGATACATGTTTAAATTCCAGGTGGCTTAGATAGATTATTAGTTATCACTTCTATGTGGAAACATCATTTTCTAGTAAGTTCAGAGTATTGGTAGCAAAAGTGTGCCTAATTTGATCTGGGTTCAAATCTTTCTATTGCAACTACTCTGTTGAGTGAACCTCTCTCTGAGTTCCAAGCCAATGGCTGCATGTCTTCAACTATATATTTATTTTCTGGAGTAGTTGCAATAATAGAGCTTACAATATCTATTGTTGAGGTGTTGCTTGTTTCTCCTTTCCTTGTTTTTCATCCCAATAAAAGCTATAGTACAGAAGCTTGCTCGTTGCACTTACTAGTACATCACAGTCATGGGTTATAAGTCGCTGATCTGCCTGCTGAGCTTGTACTTAATTTGAATCCTCTTTGGTTAGATGAGCTTTTGAGTCTGTTTGAACTTTTTAGTCTATGTAATTCTGAAAATGTCCTTTGTTGATGAGGATGAGGAGGAAGAGGAGGCAGATTTCATCTCTGGCATCTATCTTGGTTAATTCATCAAGTAACACCAATCTACTTTATTGGGTCTTTGTATAGATTATTGGAAACTGAGGCACAGAGACGGTAAATGACTAAACTAAGGTCTACAACAGCACATAGAATTGGGATTCATAGATCCCATTAATTCTTAAACCTTCTGGTTGTGTGTGTGTGTGTGTGTGTGTGTGTGTGTGTGTGTGTGTATGTGTGTGTGTGTGTGTGTGCGCGCGCGCACGCCAGTCTTGAGTCTTGAAATTAGGTCTTGGAAACTGTCACTGAGCTTGCTTTTGCTCAAGGATAGCACTCTACCACTTGAGTCACAGCTCTATTTCAGACTTTTTTGGTGGTTAATTAGAGATAAGAGTCTACAAACGTTCCTGATAGAGCTAGCTTTGAACCTTTATCCTCAGATCTCAGCCTCACCAGTGCCTGGCTAAATCTATACTCTTAATACGTTACTCTCAAAGAGTTAGCTTTCAAATCACTGGTCATGTCTTTAAAAATAACGCAATAAAATCTACTGCTGGAAAAAGAAATCAGGAAATTTAAATTTTGCGTCCCCTCAGTCAGAGACTTCCCCTTTGGCAACAACCATGATCAGATTATCTGTCCATGAGGAAATGAGGATCATGAAGTTTATCACTTCAGTATGAATAAATATCTGTAAAAGACATCTGATCTCTAAAGAGGATGAAGATTGCATGAGTTTACAGCATTGAAGACTTCTGAGCAGGTTCATTTAAAAAAAAGTAAGTTTTAGACCATACAGATCCAAAATGTGAAAATTAGATTTTGAGCAAATCTTGAAACAGTTATACCTACTAAAAGAAGGTAGAACAATAGAACAAGGTCACCAAAGTCAGGTAACTACCGGAGAAGGCTTCTGGATTGTCTCATTTATAGCAGGGGTATGTATTGCATTGTCCCAGTGTATAATAATTGACTAGACAATGTCAAGACTAAGTTCTGATTTTTAACTAGAGATCTGTTCTAAATCCCTCTGTTCATAGTATTGCCATTACGTGCCATCTACAATTGAGGCCCATCACAAAAGGCGCAAAGGAAACCTCTCTCCTCCAACTATAACTACTAGACTGGGTCATGGAAGACACAGGATTAAAATTTCTTTCTATAAATCATTTTTTATAAACCCAGAATGCCACTGAGTGTACAATTTCATATTGACTTTCAAGAGCAAACAACATGGAATTCTGAATACACACACAGTCAATGATGTTTCTTTTTCTTAAAAACTTTTCTGGCTACCAGAAGGAACTTGACCTGTCAGCTGCTACCTCTGTGTTTGAATGGACCTGCGTGCTTGTGTATGTCTGTGTGGGTGAGCACATTTGCCAAGATGGCTGTGCACATGTGGACACTTTAGATCTTTTGGTTCTTTTTTTTTTTTTTTTTTTTATTACTGACCAGTACCAGAGTGGTTGAATTGTATATACTTTACTGATTTTGGGCTACTAAGATCCATTTTTCAAACTTAATGAGGTTTCCTCAGTGGATTTTTTTCTTGCAGACATGCAGTCAGTCATCTATGATTATCTCTCCTCTCCTTTGTCTAGCCTTAAAGTCCACTTATAAGGAGAACATCTATATAATTGCTTTAATTTTGGTATTATCATGAAGCGTCTCCAACTTTCACTTGATCTAGGGACCAAGGAGAAGAAAAGAAATGGAAGTAAAATGTACTTAAAAACTTAGTAAAATATTTTTAAGATTCCAGGTTAATAGTCTGACAAACATAAATAAATTTAAGAAAATCTTCCAAGAGTTAAAGGAGGTTCAGACCTTCCAGCCTTTGACTAACCATTTACCTTTCCTGTCTCTTAGACCACTGATGAAAGTGATGAAAACATTCTAAAACAAGTTGCCTTGATTGTAAACAGTTTCCCTCTCCAGTATCTTTCACAGCTCAATGCATATGACCGTGGCATTGCTTAAATGGATGCAGGTCAGCCTGACATTGCTGCCACTATGCCCCTTTTCTAGCATGTTGCTGATGATCATGTTGCTGTCTTCATTTGTTAATAACTAGTCATCTTTCTTTCTAATCCTCTTTTCCCTACCTTGAGAATGTTTGATAGAATTAAAGTCCATCTCTTTTTGTGGAGTAAATGCACTATATGAATACATCCATTAACAGCTTTAAATTTTTTATTTAGAACTTGGACCTATTTATCACAGAGCTACTTAAATAATTACTTCTTGGTAACCCATTAATTGAAATAGTCTTTCTGAAGCTATAGGAGAAAGACTTAATGTGTCAATGATGTATCATTAGTTTGCTTATGTACCTCTTCTAATTTTATCTCTGTACCTCTTCCCAGTCTGTTCAGTGTGCTGAACATACTAATTTTTTTTGTCACTCTGCCTCTCTGACTCCTTTCTTTATTAGCCAACCTCATGAATGAAGAAATGAGATTAGCTATCTATCAAATACTACATGAAGAACGAGCACTGGAAACTTGACTAAGGCTTCAATTATCTAAGTAGCTGGGATATAGGGAGCCTGTTGAATCACATGCCTAAGTTTGATGGCCAGATATTTTTATTTTTATTCTTGTTCCATTAAGTAAACAGAGGAATTTTTAGGCTGTTTCTGGAGGGAGGGCAGCATTTGTTCTTTGTGCTGGCTGACAGCTAGTAGATTGGAAGTTAGCAGAACTTAGGTTCAAGAGAAGATGGTACTTCTCAACGAAGCACCATGTAAATCCCTCTGCGCTTTCTATTGGCTCTGCTTTCTATGATTTACAACTGATGTTATTTGGATTATGAAAAAGCAAAGACAACATCTTACCTCACTTTTTCAGCTAGACTCAAAGCAAGATTGTTTACTTGTTTGTCTGTGTGAAATAGATCTTGGTTTTCACTCAGGCTGGGCTTCGGCTCTTGGTCCTCCCTTCAGCTCCCTCCTTCCCTGTGCAGGGATTACAGGCATATACCACCACACCCACCAAAACTGTACTTTTTGAGGTCAAAACTAAAGCAAACTAGATAAAAATTTCTGCTCCCATCTGCATCACAGAAATTACATCTTGATTGTAAAAGGATTGTGAGAGTGTTTTTTCACGTTGGTGTTTTGACATAAAGGCACGTAAAATCAATGCCATCTTCCTGCAAAGTGCTCTCAGATCCATCTTCCTTCATTCTTATTTTTTCCTTTGATGATAAAGGAGCTGCTTCTAATATGTGTTCAGCATTCCTTTTAGAATTTAATTACTGTTTATTCCTTGATAATTTCCTTACTATACTTAGTATGTAGTAGATAGCCTTCATATAACCCTAGATTTCAGGCTTTGTTTTTAGAATGAAATTCTGTTATTCTTTTTTTCCTTTTTTGAAAAGACTCTCTTGATAAGATGGAACTTTTTTGGTACAAAATTAAAGATATTTGGTTATTTTTTAAATCTTAAAAACTTTAGAACACATGGAGCTAACTTCATTCCTCCAAGACAAATATATTTATTTTATGTCTTCTCTATACTTAGGATAGAATATTGTATAAAATATTGAAAGTATAGTATCACATTCCTTATACTTAGTATAAACTCAGTGAATTGCAGGATATATCTCCTGTAGAACACTTGCTCACAGTCTTTCTTGTGCCAGGATATGCATAAAAATTAATAATAGTTATATGACACATCAAAAACTTTTTCAAAGACCATCTATAGTAGTGACATAACTTAGATCTACAAATTGCAAATTGGTATGCTATATTCTTACTGTGTCTAGTAGGAGCAGGACTGCATTTATAACATAACTAAATAAATGCTTCCAGCATTACAACATGGGATATTATACCTTCTGTTATGTAAGTGGCACATATGTCTCCTAAGAAGCTCCAAATGCTAGAACTCCAGTCTTCATGACAATTACACCACTGGTGGGAAGTATATGTGTATGGGAATGTATGTATATACATAGTTGAAAGAGTGCTCTACATTTTATGCTTCATTCCCCCCTGACATTCTCTTACTAGAATGGCATCAACAATTTCTCAGCACTAATGAAACTGTACAGGTGAAAGCCTAAGACAAATTTCTGGGAGTCAGTCATACTAATAATGATTTTGAAGTTTTATCACCTCTGACCTCCAAGTATTCCCAATTTTGCATAGGATCCAAACCATAAGCTTCATTTTTGAGAGTTTAGTTTGGAGTACACACAGTTTACGGAGCTCCATCTAGTTCATCTCTGGAAGAACTGTCTTATGCAGTGATAATGCAATAGCCTGCTTACTAATAACTCAGTTTACCTAAGAAGTATGAAGTCACACTGTTAGGTGAAGGGGTTGTACATGTTAAAGTGGTCTTGGTTGAAGAGTAGTACCCTTTTAAGACAAGAACTTGACTCCAGTAATAAAGGTATTATCATGATCAATTACTGGCTGTTTTGTAACATTTCAGGCAATATATGATATATTAAATCCTTAACATACTGAGGCAAAGAGAGGCTGAGTAATTTTCCCAGGATCAGACAGATAGTGAATTGTAGAGCCAAAATGCAACACGAGAGCAGCTGGTTCCCTGTATTTCACTAAGTAGATAGTGGTAGGGTGTCGCATGGTAGCAGCAGGTACATAGTCCTGCTATCTGGATGAACCTTAGACTGAGTTAGACTTTGAGGGTATGAGACAGAGGTGAGAAATATGGAGAGATGCTGGTCCTTCTCAGCAGGAGCAGCCACACTAGCTTCCAGGGTGAAGTTGGAGACTGCTCTTGATTACAGTGCTACTTCCTTCCCATATTGGTTAGGGACATTGGTTTGGGGAATTAGGAATATAATAAAAGCCAGCAGCACCTTCACAAGGTAGGTAGAAGACTAACAAACAGAGTCACTGGTATGTTGTGTTTAAATGAACACACAGCCTAATGTGAAATTCACAATTTCTCAGGAGATGTCTGAGAATAATCTTTAAGTGGGTCTTGGTCTTGACCTTGTGCCACAGCAAACAAAATGAAAGTCTTCTTGACTTAAAGTAATCAAGTTGAAAGTGTATTTACAGAGATGAACGGTGGGATTTAACCAGGACTCTCAAAGGTAATCCATGGGTTCAACACTCCATGAATACCATGCCGTATTGTCCTAAAGCCAGAAGATTACTGTGAGCTTTTATGAGAGAGGATTGTGGAAATCATCTAGATGAAATTTAGCCAGTTTCACCTCAAGTCCAGGACCTATTAATGCACTCCAGGTGTGCGGGCTGCCCAGGCCTTGGGAGTCTCAGAGAGGGACTTTCATTCCCCAGAGGAAAGCTTTAAAGAGTATCCAGAACCTTTCCATCTCTCCTTGTTCTTTTTTTTTTTTTTTGTATTCTTTCTGCCCACACTGGTAATTGGAGATACTTACAGTGTTAAAGCTTGACTTGTTCCTTCTCAATCTGCCTCTCCAACAGTGAAATCTTAAGCCTGTGGCTTCAGTTGTGTGTAGCAGTGATTTCTCTGCAGTGTCCCTCAGGTGTAAGAGGAGAACAGCTGAAATACTAGAAAGGGGGTTATAGGAAATCACCAAACAACAATTTTCCATGTCTATAGATGCTTTCATCTAAGAGCAAGAGAAGCTGGAGAGGGTACCTCCATAAGGAGGGGGGGTACATAACTTAAAACTCTGCTTGTAAATTAAGGAACTAAAAGATCAAAGGGCTTTGTCTTCAGAATTACACTGTGAGTCACTGGAAAAACTCTCGAGTAGAAGTCAGGCATACTGTTCTCCAATCTTATATGGCTACTAAGTGCAATTGACTTGAACAGTACATTCCTTTTTTCCATTTAGATCCAATGCCATGCTCAGGAATATAATTATGTGTGCATTGTAGATTTAGATTTCCAAGCCCTAGTGGGTGAGGTGAAAGGTACTGAGAGACCCTTATGTTGAATGTGTGGTCCTTATAATCCCATAGGACCTTGGTCTTCCTACAAACCTCTACTACTATTCAGGCCATTTTGTGGCTGTAATTTAGAAGTTCCCCTTTAAGAGAGATTTTTTTTTCTTCTAAAGCTAAATTAACTAAATTAAACTGTGATTTCCTTCTTCTAGTTTCGACTGCTGTATGCATTTTGGTCTGTTGCTCTCTAGTTCAGCTGAACATTGATCGATAACACATAGATGAAAAGTGTTTTCAGAGGCAAGGGCAGGCCACAAGGTTTACTTTGAGCAGCAAATATATAAGCTTTATGAATGTTTTAATATTCTTTTCAATTTAGATTCTTTCTTCTGTGTCCTCCATACATATGCCAGGTTGAAGGTCAGGTTGCCTAGAATAACTGTGGTTAAATTGTCTGCATATCGTGTGTGTGTGTGTGTGTGTGTGTGTGTGTGTGTGTGTGTGTGTGTGTGTGTGTGCGTGTGTGTGTGTGTGTTGTTTACATGTTGGTTTTTGTTTGGTAAAAGAGAGCCAGAGAAATATTTAATTTTCTCTGCTCTGCCAGAAGCTAGAAGAAACATGTACTGCAGAAATAAGTTTCAAGATGCTTTCCCCAAGTCCATTTTAAAAAGGTCACCTTCCTCTTGTATATTTAATTGACAAAAATCTATACACTCTAATGTGTTTCAGCTGTGCCTCACTACAAAACACTATCCATCTTCCCAGAACTTGAGTGGGAATTTGGTTGAGTCTTTTTACAAGTTGTTTATAACATATATGTGATTCTATCTGTCATTTTCTTAACCCAATAAAATTCAGTAGAATAAGAATTATCTGACAAAACATAATATAGCATCTTTTGCCATTTGTCCAGCAAAACCTGTCGAGCAGATATGACCCTGAACTGATGGAAGACAGGCTGATTTTAGACTATGTGGAATGTAGCCTTGCCCATTGTGGCCTGGCCTATTTGTCACTTGTCTAGGAGCTTGCAATATTTGCTATGGTAATACATAAACTCACAAATCTCAATGACTTTATGCATATAAATATATTTCTTATTCTGGTAAAGTTTAAGTTACATGTTGATATTCTTGATGAGTAGGAGGTTTTCTCTAAGCACTAATTCTCAGACTAGACTCTTTCTATCTTATGACTTCCATTTTTTTAAAAATAACTTTCTGTGTCATCCTTGGAGAGAACAGAGCATGAAGAAAGATCTAGGGGAAAAAAGAATAAATGGGAGGTTTATAGAGAAAGTGTCTCGGATCCTTTCTACCCACTCACACTCTTTCTACCCACTCACACTCCACTGGCTAGGATTTAAATGGCTACCGTCACTACAGGGAGAACTAGAAAGTGTGGTCTGGCTGTGTGTCTAGGAAGAAGAAATGGGTTTTGTAAGCAGCCAGGGATCTTTGTTTTGTTTTGTTTTGTTTTTTGGTCAGTCGTGGGGCCTGAATTCTGGGCCTGGGCGCCGTCCCTCAGCTCTTCAGCTCAAGGTTAGGGCTCTATCACTTGAGCCACAGTGCCACTTCTGACTTTTTCTGCTTATGTGGTGCTGAGGAATTGAACCCAGGGCCTCATGCACGCAAGTATTCTACCACTGAGCCACCTTCCCATCTCCCAGCCAGGGATCTTTAAGAAGTAGATTTAGTTGTTCAGTGTATTTCTGTAGTTCTATTTGACTAGCTTTTCTGCCAACTTATGATGTAGTGTATGATTTGAATTTCACATATCTCTCTGTTTGTAAAAGTACATACTCATAACATTCAAATCCTTTTATTTATTTATTTATTTTATTGTGAAAATACTGTACAGAGGGGTTACAATTACATGGGCAAGATAATGAGTACATTTCTTATCAAGCATTGTAGCCTCCTCCTTTGTTTCCCCTTCCCATCCCATCCTCCCCCCCCCCAAAGAACATTCAAATCCTTAAGGAAGATACCATGAAGAAAGGAGAAAAAATATCTTCTATAATATTAGGATTAGTTGCTGCTAGCATGTTTATATATAGCCTTTCAGTTTTTGTTTTTTAATTAATAATTAACATTATACGTTTTCTTGAAGCATTAGCTTATATATTATACAATGTTTTGTACATCCTCCTCCGTTATTTTGTCATGGACAATGTGTCGTGGGTTGATTTCAATGCAAGTTTCTTTTCTTATATTTCTTAGATAATTATTTCATTTTTCATCTCACTATTTTCTTTTTTTTTTTTGGCGGTTGTGGGTCTTGAACTCTGGGCTTGGATGCTATCCCTCAGCTCTTCAGCTCAAGGCAATCGCTCTACGGCTTGAGCCACAGCGCCACTTTGAGTTTTCTAGTAGTTTATTGGAGATAAGAGTCTCACAGACTTTCTTGCCCGGGCTGGCTTGTAACCGCGATCCTCAGATTTCAGCCTCCTGAGTAGCTAGGATTTACATGCATAAGCCACCAGTGCCTGGCTATTTTCTACTTTTTAAAGATGAAGGCTTTATAGAGTCCTCACTCAGAAGTAGTTTTCAAGGGAAAAGTATTAAGAAAAAACGAAAGTAACACTGTTAGGTTTGGCACTGCTCTATCTTCCTATTGACCATCTATTATTTGTGATGGATATATTGATAGTGTGACTCATGAACTCAGTTGTTTTCACTCTTAACATTCTTTCTAGCAATGGGCAAGTGAAAACTAATTGAATTTAGGGGTGATATCACTCTGTTCTAGTAAGATGAAACGAGTTATCTAGCTAAGACAAATCTGATGCACTCTCCTATTTCAAAATCTATTTTCTCTTCTAAAAGATAAGACTCCAAATTCATTTGTCTGGTTTGTCAGATTTTCTTGACTCACCGATAAGCCTCAACTCTATGTACATAAATTTCAGACATAGTAATTTCTTGCTGGTACTCATCTGTGTGCCTCACACTGACATGATGTATTTGTGCGTGTATGTGTGTGTGTGTGTGAGAGAGAGAGAGAGAGAGAGAGAGAGAGAGGGTGGGGGAGAGAACATGCATGCACACGCGTGAGTGTGACTTCTCTTCTTGGTAAAGGTTGTGTGTTTGCTTCTCTTTGGTGGGACTTTTCTAGAATCTCTGGGCAGAACTTCCTCTCTCCTTCTCTCTCTTTCTCTCTTTCTCTTTTTCTTTTTCTCTCCCTTCCCTTCTCCCTCTTCTTGTCCTCTAGTTTTATTATGATGGTTTGATGCTGTGGATTTAACTTACCTGTTTTATTTATGTGTTTGTTTGTGGAGCACAAACCCAGTGCCCTCGTTCATGCTAACCATGCACTGTATCACCGAGGCACATTCTGCAGTGTTAATTTTTTTTTATGCCATAATACACATACAATAAATATTAAGTATATACAGTTGATGAATTTGTTGTGTCAGAATTTGAACCTGGATTATGAGCCTTCAGAGAGTAGGAAACATGTTCTTTTCATTCTTCTTTCCCCAAAAGTACTCAATGAAGGATATATAGGAATAATGAATAATCACCAGATAATTTCCCTTAGTCCATCCAGTGTACATATCTTTATGAGACATTTCTTTTGGTCCAGTTATGAAACTGAGGAAAGTTTGTTTTCTTTATTGCCACAACTCTCAAAGGTTTAGAGATAGAACCTAAAATATTATTTCCTTTCTTAGAGATGATAGGGGATAAATAAGTAAAAATGAATTTTATCTATTCTATCCATTTGCTAAAGTTTTGTTAGAAGTAATAATCTGAAGACTAGGTATAAATAGCAATGAGGCAGGTTAGAATTAAAGTTTTTATCCTTTACTATTCTTCTCTCAAATACTTTAATCTAGATTTAAGTTTTCCTGAGAAATGAAATGACATTTCATTTCAGTTATTTCTTCCACTAAAATTGTTAACATATTAAACAAAATGGTATTGCTAGCATTTTTTTAAGTTAGAAAACAGAGAATTTACTCAGAGTTATTTGTTTCAACGAGAAAGTACAATAGTTTTCCTTGAAAGTTGATCCTGAAATCAATCCCTTTAATTTACATTAGGCCCTCAGAGGAAATAAACAAATTTCTAAATTTAAAAGGCTGGTCCAATTACCTTTTCTGTGTTAGAAAATACAGGTGAAGGTATCATTACTCCACACTGATTGTGATTTTAAATTCTTCTTTGAGAAGTACTAATTCAAGTAATATAAGAATATAAATGTAAATAATAGCACCAAGTGGGCATATTTTTCTACTATATCTAGTTACTGAGATGCCTTTACCCCTTCTCAGCTTGTACTAGTTTTAATATACAATTTCTTCTTCCATTAGTTAATTAACCAGCTCATTCATTCATTGATTATCAATGCCTCTTATACCTACCAAGATGAAAATTTTAGATTAAAGCTGACTATTTTCAAAAAGTTAGTTCTACAACTTGTGGTTATTTTTGGCTCACTTTATGAAATACCCATTTAGAATCTATTTTGTGCTCAGTACTGCTCAAGATAATAATCCATAATCTCTTTAGAAGTTAGCATTTTATTTCACTGATTTAAATTATAGCTACTGAATTATAATTTTTGTGGTTAATGTCACACATTTCATTAGTAATTAAGAAATAGAAGTATGTGTCACATTAGTTCCCAATATTGATTGTCTAAATAATATTAGGGGCTGGGAAGGTGGCTCAGTGGTAGAGCGCTTGCCTTGCATGCTCAAGGCCCTGGGTTCGATTCCTCAGCACCACATAAGCAAAAAGAAAAAAGCCGGAAGTGGCACTGTGGCTCAAGTGGTAGAGCGCTAGCCTTGAGCTGAAGAGCTGAGGGACAGCGCCCAGGCCCAGAGTTCAGGCCCCACGACTGGACCAAAAAATAAAAAATAAAAATAAAAAATAAATAATATTAGTTAGTGCTATAATACTATAGACCTTTTCAAAATCAATATTCTCATCTAAAAGACTATTGTGAAAACAAAAATAAGTATCTTAATAAATTTTACTGTTTAATTTAGAGGAATTAAACAGATTTGCAAGTAAAATATAATTGCTCAAATCTTAGATGTGAAACTTCAACTTTTTCTGTAGTTGCAACATATAACTTAGCAATAAATAGATAAAAAATAAGCATGTGTGCTTGGATTATGGTTTTACAGAGGCCATAGGTCTGTTTTATGGAAGTATGAGCTTCAGTATAACAACATTTGAAACCATGATCAAGTCATTTAATAGGACCACCTAATAAAAGGTAATTTGAGGCCCCTCTGATAAGAAACTGCCTCAGTACTAAGTGATACGATTACTTGCCAGCTGAAATGAGAAATATCAGGCTTTCCTTTAGTTTTTTAAAAAATGTATTGTGCACAAAGGGAAAACAGTTTTTAGAATCAGACTCTTCACCTATGTCAAACCTTAGGAATACTGGTAACCTCACAGAGCATATTTTCTAAGCTAGAGGACAATGGAAAACTCTTTTCTCCTGTCTTCCACTGTCTTTTGAGAGCCCAGCCCCTACTTAGGAATAACTTCTACTTACAGAAAACTCAGATTGCTTAATTTTTGTCTGTAAGTGTGTGTGTGTGTATATACATATGTGTGTTCTCTTTAAGAGAGTTCTGCCCTCCATAGAGGGTAGAGAAACACTATATGTCATTAATCACTTGAGAATTGTTTACCACTGTAATCTAGAGGGCACTTGCCCATGGCAGGCAGTAAAATTACCTCAGTTGTGTAAGAATAGCCTGAGTAGTTTACTTAGACTGGTCACAAATGTTTGGGCATTATTCAAGGACTGTCCCAGACTGACTAAGTAGCTTTATTTTTTTCACTGCTCTTTTCAGATTCACCTTTACACCATCCAATCACATTGAGAGGAGGGGAGGTTCCTGACATTGCAACATTACTGACTGCCAGCCATGTGACATAGCTTTTCAGACACCGAGTTAAATTTCAAACCAGACATCTATCTTCAATTCAGGTCACCTCCAGGCCAGACAAAGCCAAGGTCATATGTTTAACCAATATAAGAAGTTTTGTTGGTTCTAGCAACTATAATGTTGTTCACTGTTTGAAATACTATACCTGGTTAATCATAAGCTACAGCTGTTGTGTCCTTTTATTTATGAGTCCTTCATCAAGAGGATATAACAAGAGCCACTCTTTGAAAGGAACTTTTTCATGAGGTCTTCTTTTTGTATACTCCTTCCTCTTTCCTTGTGAGGACAAGAAGACTTCATGTTGACTTGCAAAAGTTGTATTGACCTCTCTGAAAACAAATTCTTCTCTTCCAAATTGCATGATGAAACTATAATCTTTATCTTTCAGCTAATGACAATAGAAATGCTCAGGCAATTTTCCCTAGACAATTCCTTTAATGGGCCCCAAACTTGATTAAGTCTTAAATGTCATTCACCAAAAACTACATTGGCTCAGCCCACAATCTTCAATTCACTATTTTTTTAGGGGTGGGGGTGGGGGAGAGTTGGTCGTGGAGCTTGATCTCTAGGCCTGGGCACTGTCCATCAGCTCTTCGGCTCAAGGCTAGCATTCTACCACCTGAGCTACAGCGCCACTTCCAGTTTTCTGGTGGTTAACTGGAGATAAGAGTTGTATGGACTTTCCTGCATGGGCTGACTTTGAACTGCGATCCTCAGATCTTAGCTTCCTGAGTAACTAGGATTACAGGCAGAAGCCACCTGGCAAGACTCTTCAATTCAGAATTCAAGTTTGGTTTTTTTTTCCCCCTTAACTATCTTTCCAACGAAGTTGAGGTATATGGAGCAGAGCTCTTTACTGGCCCCACCCCATATCTGTATGTCGCTTTCCTCCTCGCTGACACATCTATATTTTTGGTTTATACCCACCTCATCTTTTGAGTTTCCTTGGCTCAAAGAAGGGCAAATCCTGGAGTTCAGATAAGATTATTTTTAAAATGAATATTGAAATAAATTATTTATATAAATGGATTTTAATCAAATAATTTAGTGATAGGTTATAATTTTTAATTTCTTGATTTGTCACTTTCATCCTAGAATGGGCTTATAACACAAAAGCAAGTACAGTTTCTTTGCTTTGAGGCACTGAAACATTTTCCAAGCCTTAAAATTCATATTTGCTCTTCAGTGATAATGCTTTCATATATTTCATTCTTGTGAACTTTTACTTACAGATTATGCTAGGACTACTCTTATCTCTCCCTCAGCCATACCTAACATCCTTCAAGGTAACATTCCCATTCTATTTCCATCATTTAATTTCCCCCTGCTTTCCACTTGGACTTAAATGCCATTCTTATACCACTTTATTTGATCTATAACTGAAGCACTTAATTTACTCTGCTTTGTGTTTTAATTCATTTTGTTCATAAGGGGCAGCCTCATTGAGGACCAGAGCCATATCTTCAAGCAGTATCCCAGTAATTAGCTCTGCAAAAGTGGCACATCTCTTTTTTCTTATAGATAGATGAGAACATTGCTTTTAATATTGCTCAGAACTACTATGAGGGAGGGTCAAATATCTGGTCAAACCCAAATATCTGGTTAAACCCAAAATTCTCTTAAAAGTTCCCAAAAGGATGATTACCTCAGTACTCAGTGACAGATTTATGACATAGCAGTTATGTGCCCTTGTGTGCGTGCATGCATTTGTGTGTGTGTAGCCCAGTGTGGCTTAGAACTCCTCTGTAATCTAGGCTGGCCTTGAACTTGTGATCCTTCTGCCTCAGCCTCTCAAGTGCTGGGATTATAGGCATTTTTGTATGATATCTAAAAATTAAGATGAACAACCATCCAGAATAAAAATTCCTACAGTTTTGCCCCTCTTGTTTGACAAGTGAAACAAACGTGCTAAGAAATGAGCTCTTCGAAGTGAATGCTGTTTGTTTAGGTCTGCTTCAGGCTTCCAAACCTCTTGCTTCCTCTCTATGGCATCTCTCTTCCCAGTGTTCTTTTGGTGTGGGATGGCATGTTAAGACTTCACATGGTAGAGATCAGACCCATTGTGCCAGCCATAGTCTGTTCAAGTGAGCACACTCACTGGACTTGTTACCATCAGAAACTTAGGAGGAAATAGCATGGGCCATTAACACAAACAAGCTAAGAAAGCTGTCCAGGCCCAAAAGAACAGAGTTGTGGGGTTTGTTTAAAGAATTAAGTGTATGAGTTATATTTTCCTCCTTTGCAGCACAGATAAAAATCTTTGCTTGATCAACAGTTTTAACATCCTAGCTCCAAATGTAACTTCAAACGTTTTCAGTTTTGAGAAAGGCTATTTTTATAATGAAAGATGAAGATGGCTAAAGACAATTTCATTTGAGGCTGACAACAGCTTTATGAAGGAAACAAAGTCTAGTTCAACAACCTCTACGTTAGAAAATTTCTGTGTTAATCTTACAGCTTGTCCAGTTGAAATATTCAGTGTCTACTGTGTCAGAACTGCTAAGGACTATGAAACAATACAGTAATAGTAGAAGACATGGTCACTGCCCTTGAAGGACTGAAAATTGAATAAACAACTCATGTGTACTAGGGCCAGCAAAAGAATGGTGTTAGGTATAATGAAAGACCTGCATGGCAAACTGCTAACCAGGTGGCAAGGAATGGATTACTGTGGACACTGCTCCAGGGTAGCTTTAGGTTTCTTGGATATTCTCAGTGACCTATTTATTTTCTTTTTTTGTATACGTTTTTATTGTAACAATACTGTACAGAGGGGTTACAGTTACATGAGCAAGGTAATGAGTACATGTCCTATCAAGCATTGTTACCTCCTCCTTTGTTTTTCCCCTACCATTCCTTCCCTCCCACCTCCACAACTACACTCCCCGTACTGCCTAAATTGTAAAGTTCATTTTTCAACATATCTTGTGCATCTCATTGTTACAATGGGTCAACCTGTATCCCTATTTAAACATATTGTTTTTTCCCTTCCCCTCCCCAAATTACAGAAGCATATATACAAGATGCAAGGCACCGACATCAAATACAGTGAAAACAGGGGTTATACTGTGGGGAAGGAACATACAAAGAAACAAAAAAATCACATGGTACATTATAAATACGTTAGAAACAATAACAAGAAAAAAACCACTTGTGTCCCTATTTTGGGGTTCGTTTCACTTAACATCATATTTGGTCATATGTACATAGCTTTTGACCTTTTCTGCTTGTCCCATACATATACTAGTCATTACAAATAAGGGAAACCATGGGACCTGTTTCTTTGGGCCTGGCTTACTTCACTTAATATAAATTTTTCCAAGTCTTTCCATTTCCTAACAAATGGGGCGATGTCATTCTTTCTGATGGAGGAATAGAATTCCATTGTGTATATATACCACATTTTCTTGATCCATTCATCTACTGAGGGGCCTGTGGGTTGGTTCCGTATCTTAGCTATGGCCTGTTTATTTTCTTTTAAACAGTATCAATTTACACAGGAAAAGTTAAAGTAATGTTTACAACAGTGAACTTAGAACTCTGAGTTTCTCACATATCTGTAAATACAGAGAATGAGATACAACAGTGTGTTTGAAAAGGACTTTCGAATATTCAAGAGGAATAAGAGTGCTTTTGTACTATGATTATACTACTAAAGATATTCCTTCTCCAGCTTATGAAAGTATCAACTTGAGTGGTTCATTAAAAAAGTCTATCTCAAGTTGGTTTACTTTCTAAAACTTAAAAAATATCACTTCATTTCTCCCTGAGAGGGGAAAATAAGTTCTTATTTAAAGTAGTTACCTGTTTTTTTTAAAGTTAAATTTGAAGCAAACTGCAATTTTAACTAGCTTTACCATACCATTTTTGTTTACTCATTTTTTCATTCATCCATTCATTCATTTTTCAATTTGGTGAGTGCTAAAAATTTGAGTCACCCCTAATATCTCCCTTTCATTTGTCTCCAGACCCAAACATTCTCCTAGTGCTTTCAAATGTCTGTTTCCAGAATGTATGGAGTCTCTCTAGTTCACAATGTGTTTACCATCCTAACTACTCCAGTCACCTCTAACTGGTCTTCCAGTTTCTGCTCTCACTTCCTCTAACCTGTAGCTCTCAAGGATTTGATCCATCCACAATAAAAAAAACTGCATTTATGAATAATCTCCACTATACAAATAGAAGTTTGTTTCTGCGAATCTATAAGTAAATGTGAAAGGAAAGATTCAATCAAATAATGCATATTTTTACTTTGTATGATTCATTTAAAATCAAGAAATCATTTAATCAAAAAATTTTTATTTTTCTTTTCTCATGCTGAGCATGGTCAATGAAATTCATTTCATGCCCATTAATGGTTTGAAATACACTGTCACTTCAACATTATAACTCACCTCATTTCCCTGCTTAAAACCTTTCATTGGCTTCCAGTTACACTCTTAGAAATGATAGCATGGTCTCTCAGGTTCCGAATAGTACTCCTTCTGCCTTACCCTGGCTCTTTCCCACTATGTCACCTTCACACAAATTTCCTTCCTCTCCATAGAATAGTCTTCATTTCCCAGGTCTTTACCTGCCCAGCAACTATTACTCTTCCGGTCTGGGTAATTATCACCCCCTTAAGGAAATTAGCCCTTCATAATTCTTGTTTCCCTTCTGTACTTTTTATTCACCATGTTTATTATAATTTTGTGACTGTTTCTTTGGGTAACTTTTGTTGAATATTAGTGGCTTCCACTAGGTTGTAGGTTCTGTGATTGCTCCTCTGTTTTATCACTCTACCCACAGCATCTAAGATATCCTCATAGACAACAATATTTTTGGCACTTACTTTGTACCAGATGCTTTGTTCCTAAAGAGAAAAAAGGTGCTGAGCTTATAGACCTTACTCTTAAGGAGTTCTGCTCTGAAGAAAAGGTATCTAAAGGACAAAAAAGGTTGATATACATACTAGAATTTTAGAATTTCTTATAAAAATCTGAGGGGAGGTTTTCCTACTTTAAATACAAACCTATGGAACTGCAGTGGTATTGCTGAATGATTATAACTATATTTCATTGATATATGAAGAAGACAAGCCAGTGATAGGTACCTTTTATTTATGAGGCTATTTCTATATGATTGTGTACTTCCCAGAAACTTAAAGACTGAAAGAATCTTACAGTTGTAGAGACCAGCCTTCTACCTAATGCTGGACACTCAATTATAACATAGCTGACAAATATTCATTAGAATTGAAACCTGTCTCATGCTGGAAAGGCTACAATCATACAAGACAGCCTATTCCATTTGAGGTTATGGGAATAATTTGCCTTTTTTCTTATGGTAATGTTCCTTTTCTTCCCATTTGTCTCCCTCTTGAAGTCATGGTGATAAATTTGTTCTCTCTTCTCTCACCAGCTCTTTGCAGATAGCTGGCCTATTGGAATAATTGTAGTTTCTCTACTTATTCCTCACATATGACATGATTTCCATGCCCTTTCTGTAACTTTTCTGACATGTTCCACTTTTTCTGTATGTTCTTTAAAACTTGGCCCCCAGAGTAGGGACTGTACTCCAACTGTTTCCAAACCAATGCAGTAAGTGTTCCCCTTACTCTGAACACTATGCTTTTGCTAATCTAGCCTTACATTACAGTGGGGTTTTCATCAGCCAAGTGTCAGTATTGGCTCATAATGTTCCTAGTCAACTAAAACCCTAGAACTTTTCTTGTGAACTCTTGTTCAGCCTATTCATTCTCCCATCATAAACTCAGGCATGTAATAACTTTCTTTCTCATATCCATGTAATAGATTTTTTACATTTATTCCCATTGAGTTTCATATTATTAACTTCAGGACAATCTTCCAGTCATTCTTTTGTGGGCTCTGCAAACTTGGCCAGAGGAAAAAACTGAAACTCCAGTGAATACCACAAACAGTTATTTGCTTAAGTTCAGGAAATGAAACGTTATGCTGGTTTTAAGTTTCTCAAATTGCCTCCCTCAACTCCTTCAGTGCTTTGGTTTGGGGCCCAATGGAGGGTGTCTGCAACTAGATTCCCTTTAGGGAGGGCCCCAGTGTATCTTCTTCATTCTACCATCCAGTAATAACCGGAGTCTCTCTTGGCTAAGTCAAGAGAACATCTTCTAGCCTCACTGACGAAACCTTCACTGCCTAGCTATATGCTACCTACATGGATTATAAGCATTGTCTGGCAGGTTTGGGCCATCATCTCCCAGAGGAAACAAAAAACAGCCACCCCTGCCCCCACCACTCTCTATAATCTCTTTTGTCCCCACAATTGAGCTCTGGAAAATATCTGAAGGCCACAGAAGTGGGAGTACCCTTTGATGTTTATGTTGGCTGGATCCCTTTCCTTTTTACTTCTTTTTCTTTCTTTCTTAACTTTTTTTTTTTTTTAATAATCAGGGTAGTAGAAAATGTAGAGAATTAACCGCATGACAGCGGCAGAGGAATTCATTAGAGAAACTGAGATGAATTCTACTCAGATTTCAGGCTCTCAGGCAAGAGTCACAAAGGAGTAATCGTCTTCTTGTTTTTAATCATTTCTTTTGTGGGATCTTCCTTGTCCATGAAACCAATCTCAGTATCCAGCATGGGGGAGCCTGAGAACAGAGGCTGTCAGATGGTGGCTTTGATTTAGGGATTACTAACAGCAATGTCAGCCACTTCCTTCTTGCTTCTCTTTGATAAGATGGAACTTGTCCATCTTGGAGAACCAATGGATAATACTGTGTCATTGTATGATAGTCATTGCTGGGTCTCTCAGATACTATTGCTGCTGTTAAGATTTCACTACCAGAGTTCACTGTTGTCTTCTGCTTTGCTTAAGTACTGCAGTTTCTTGCTATTCTAATTTTTTTTATGAATCATTGGTTTTTAACCCAAATCATATTGGGAAGTTTCATACTGAAACTATTTAAGAGAAAAATCTTTCTTCAAGCACTCTTATATGCCTTAAATGTTTATATTCACATACAGTTTATCAATCTTAAAAATATAACTCATGTATGAATATTTATTAAAGCCAGTTTAATAAAGTCCTACTTAGTTACACATTTTAGTGTATTCTAAGTTACATATGTCTGAAAACAATAGGAAGGGGTAATTGTTTGAATGTTAGTAACGTTTCTGGAAAAGAGAATTACAGTCAGCTTGTACTTTTATCACAAATTTAGGACCTCACAGAGATAGGTCTAGAATCACAAAACATTTTCCAGGATTATCCTTTTCATGGGTCTTCTTATAGAGTAGGCTTTAGAACTTACTTATATACTCAGTAAGCATGCACAATACTTGCCACCAGCTTGTCAAGGAAGGGTAAGATTTGTCAGCCTACTTTCTTACCTTTCCCCTTCCCCTATGCCCTCTCTTTTCTTTTCCCTTCTTTCTTCTTTCCCTACTCTTCCGAAGCTTCCTTTCTGCCTGGTATCAGTTGTATCAGTAAGGAATGATTGTAGTCTGTAGGAGATACAGAAAAAAGTCTAGGTAAGAGGAGACTCTTGAGTGAGTACAGGTGTTCACTATTCACCGACTTTTTCTGGGCTCTTCTCATTTAAACCCATTTAAATTATATTACCTGCTATGCATTGGGTTGAAATAAAGGAGGCATGAAGATACTGTGAGAAAGGGACTAAAAACATGGGAGTAAAGAAGCTCATAGTGTTCTGTGTATAGTAAGTTATAGAAGATGTGATTCCATTTAACTTTTTAAAAGGTTGGCTGCTCATCCTAGGAAAACTTTGAGAGATGGACACAAGCACATATGTACAAATGTTTTCATTGTGTGTATGTTTGCGTGCACGCATGTGTGCACACACATGTGCGTGCCCATTATAGATCTTGAACTCAGGGCCTGGACACTGTCCCTGAGTTTTATTTCACTCAAGACTAGTGCTCTACCACTTGAGCCACAGCTCCACTTCTGGCTTTTTTAGTGGTTAATTGGGAAAAAGAGTCTCACAGAGTTTCCTGCCCAGTCTGGCTTCAAACCACAACCACAGATCTTAACCTTCTGAGTAGCTAGGATTATATCATTGGGTTACTTTTAGAATGAAAAATTAAAAAAGAAAACCCAGAAAAGTGAATGTCTGCTTATATGTACACTGAAAATTATTTTAGTGTTATTAAAAAGTCATGTTATATGAAATATTTATTCAAATGGGGAAATGCTCATGGTGTAGAAAAGGATGAGAATATATGTTAGTAGAAAGTATATTGACACTTGACACTGTGTTGGATATGAACCTTACAACTGGGGAGAAGGGAAGTAGGGAGGGGTAAATGGCAAAAAATAAGGGATGGGGTAACAGTGTTTAAAAACAAATGTGCTCAGTACATTACTTACATAACTGTAACCCCCTGCTCATCACCTTTTCAATAAAGATTAATCATTTTTTAAAAGACGAAAGTATATAGGGACTGAAGAGTGGCTCAAGTGGTGAGGTGCCTGCCTAGTAATTGTGAGGCTCTGAGTTCAATCTTCAATACTACCAAAATGAAAAACAAACAAACAAGACAGTGTAGAGTGCGATTTCCTACTTAGGAAAATATATTTGCTTTATATTTGGAATTAGAAAAGTTGCAAAAATAAAAATAATGCATAGAATACTCATATGCCTTTACCTATATTCATCTATTGCTAATACTTTACATTTGCTTTATAGTTCATTGTATGTTCCTTACGTATATGTTTATATGTTTATATGTGAATTGTATATATTACTGTAGTGAGGGTAAATTGTATTCTTCTTGATTTTTTTAACTTCCACACACACATCAGTGTGTCCTTCCATAAAAAGGAACATTCTCTTACATTCTACCATATTAGAATTACAAATTTTAGCACATTTGTTGAAATACTTTAATCTACCATTTGCATTCAGATGAATCAATAGTTCAGCCAGGTCATTTATAGCATTTCTTTCTTCCAGCACAAGTCCAGTCTTAGATGAACTATTGCAATTAGTTGATGTTCCTTTAATCTAGAATGTTCTTATAGCCTTTATTCTTTTTAAAATTATTTTGTATGTGTGTATGTATGTTCTTCTTCTTTTTTGCTTCTTTTGGTCCTGGGGCTTAACTCTGGACCTGCGCACTGTCCCTGAGCACCTTTTGCTAAAGGCTAGCTCTATAACTACTTGAGCCACAGTGCCACTTTTGGCTTTTTCTGTGATTAATTGGAAATAAGAATATCACAGACTTTCTTGCCCATGCTGGCTTTGAACCATGATCCTCAGATCTCAGGCTCCTGAGTAGCTAGGGTTACAGGCATGAGCCACTAGTATAGTTAATATGTATTCTTATATCTGAATAATTCAGTAGCAACCCCTCCCCTTCAACTTAAAAAATTGTATCTGCTGTTTCCTTATGATTATGTTATTCTTTGCTACCCAGATGATACTTTGCCCTCAGATTAGAATTTCTGGAGCCATATAAAATGTCCATCTACCAGAGGCTGGGAGGGTGGCTCAGTGGTAGAGTGCTTGCCTTACATGCATGAGGCCCTGGGTTCAATTCCTCAGTACCACATAAGCAGAAAAAGCCAGAAGTGGGGCTGACACTCAAGTGGTAGAGTGCTAGCCTTCAGCTGAAGAGCTGAGGGACAGCGCCCAGGCCCAGAGTTCAGGCCCCACAACAACTGAACAAAAACAAAAACAAAAATATATATATCCATCTACCATGCACTATTGATATAAATTTTTATCAACAGTCAAGGCATTGTCTAATTTTTCTTCCATATAGTTACTGTTTTTCCTTTACACAAAGTAGTTTTTGGAAAATGAACATCAAACATCACCACCTTTAGATTTAGTATCTATATATTACACAATCTAAGCTTATAAGATGGCTACAAGGTTATGATTTTCTAACTCCAACATTCTCTTCACATTTTCCAGTTAGCATCTCTTCTCAGTTTAGAATTATGAATTCCTAGTTTCTTATTCTATTCAGTAGTTAGTACTACATTGAATTATTTTGATTCTCAAATTATCCCAGAGTTTGCTGGTATGTTTCTTGAGTCATAGCCTCACAGTATTTTTAGCATTTGTTTACTTTTGTGAATAATAACTTTTCCTAGGCACATCTTATACCTGTTCTCTTTAGCTCTCAAATCACTAATGTTTCTAAGAATCCATAGTTATTTTTCATGGAAATAGGGTTAGAAAGTACATTTTAGACATAGTTGTGTTTATTGCTATCTCAATGTCTTTGCTTCTTGGCTGTTGGAGTGAACAGTTTGGCAAATGAATAGGAGAGATAAAGAATAGTTTGGTGTCAAAAAGAAAGTTTTAAATGCTACGTTGAGTCATGGTGGTCAAGATTAGAAATAATTTGGGAAGTTAAATACCACAGAAAGCTGGGTACCTATGATCCTAGCTTACTCAGAAGGCTGAGATATGAGGATCGTGGTTCAAACCAGCCTGGGCAAGAAAGTCTGTGAGTCTCTTATCTCCAATTAAATCACAGAAAAAGCTAGAAGTGGAGCTGTGACTACCTTGAACAAAAGGAGCTCAGGGATAGTGCTCAGGCCCAGCCCAAGCCTAAGGATGGGCCAAAAAAAAAAAGAAAAGAAAAGCCACAGAATGATCAGAGAAAAATTGAAAACTGAGATGGGGGCCTTTGGAATTAATCTTTGGTTGGCAGAAATTTTTAAGTGTGGATTTAGAAACTCATTTGAGCTTTTTCTTAAAATATAACTAAGTTAATAGCTCAGTTGTATTAATTAATATTTATTTGGTACCTATGGGACATTTATATTTAATTTTTCTAAACCTTTTATATATGGTCACCAAGAATTATTTTATTTCTGATCGCATGCTAAGCAAGTTATGCTTTTTGTAAAAAGTACCCAAGTCTAAGGGGCATTGTAGACAGGCTATTTTTAGGGAACTCATGTTTTTCTTTAAAAGCTCGGTTAGCATTTGGAATCGATATACAGTATAATATTTAAAAGGAAAACAACATATTTCCTCATCCCCCAAGAGGTTTCTTAAAATAGCTTGTAATCTTACCTACAGTGGGAAAAGCTTCAAACTTTATAAATTGAGTTGGATGGAACCCAGATTACCTGACCAGAAGAACCCCCAAGAAAAACAAGATGTGGTAAAGGTTATAGTAATGGTAATTAAGAAATTTGTATTGTGCCTGCTGGGCCTCGGTAAATGCAGTGACCCAGCCTGTGGTTGCTGGCATCATTTCCACTGCTGAGACATGTTGTCTTTTTGGAGAGAAATCCAAACCAAACCTTTGCCCACTTTGAAAGCCAAAATATTCTTCTCGTTCCTTTCAGCCACAGAAAGGCTGAGAATGTGCTAATAAGATTCATGCCCGTGTGACCTGCTGATGCATCAACCTGCTTTTCTCGGCCTTGTATGAGACACAAGGTTTAGTTTTAGTTCCTTTTCCTCATAATCGTGGAGTGTTACCAGTGTTAAGTAGCTAGAAAGAATCCTTGAGGTTATCTATTTGAAGTTTCTCTCTTCACTGAGGAAAACACCAAAGGCTTACAGAGGTGAAATAATGTGTCTGTGGCCATCAAGCTAGAAAATGGTAATGAGTCAACTCAGATATGGTTCTCTACCCAGGTCTGTGGCTGCACTGCACAGTATAGCACCTCTATCCAACTAAAAAGCCTCTACAACTTATATGTTACCTTCTAGGTGTTGTGTATGTATGTATGTGTGTGTGTGTGTGTGTGTGTGTGTGTGTGTGTGTGTGTGTGTGTAAGAGAGAGAGAGAGAGAGAGAGAGAGACCATTATAATGACAAGTTGCCTACAGTAGAGATGTACTATGTTTAGCAACAGTTAATAGCACATACCAGCAAATTCTTTGGGCAGTCTTCACCGAACTGAGTGTCATCTGTGGAGAATGTTTGCTAAGCTCGCCTTGAGGTGAAGCCCTGTTGGGTTGAGTGGTTGTAGACCTTTCAGAAGGCAGTTACATGAAAGTTACATGAGGGATGACATCTTGGGAAGCCATGAGGACCCAGGAGGGTTTTTCTCATCCCTCATATTGCAAGATTTGAAGACATTTAATTCAAAGCAGTATGTTTTCCTCCGTTCTCCCTACAGAGAACAATTCTACTTCATAACATTAGTATCATCCTTTGGGAGATGTAAGAACCTGTTTCCATTTCATGTAATTTCACTCAGTAATTACTTCATAGAACTCTACATGAACCCAAGGCACCATGCTAGGTACTATGAGGCTGATAAGGATGTTTGTCCTTCCCAAGTTTAGGGCCATGAAAGATGGTATAGCAACCATTGCTGGTGATCCCTGCTATACTATTTGCTGACTGACAGTTCTGGCTTCCTGAGCCCTCATGTTTTCACAGCCTTATGGTGCTCTTGGGGAAATTTGTTCCTCCCCATAAGAAGATAAGTTTTGCCAACAGAATTTGACAAATTTTTGTTATGGCCTATTTTCCAATTTTTCCTTTAAAAATTGAAAGAACCAAAGTGAGTACAAAGAGGAAATGAGAACTAACCGGTTGCTGGTGGCTTATGCCTGTAATCCTAGCTACTCAGGAGGCTGAGTCAGTGACAGTCTTTATCTCTAATGAACTACTCAGAAAAAAATAGAAATGACCCTGGGGCTCAAGTGGCAGAGTGCTAGCCTTGAACACAAAGAGGCTCAGGGACAGCACCCAGGCCCAGAGTTCAAGCTCCAGGACTGGAAAAAATAAAAAAGGAGAACACGTAGGTCTGAAGGATATGAAAGACACCTTTAGAAATCTCCTTTGGGAAGACAACTTCCAAATCTTCTGTACGCTCTTGAATTTGTGCCCCTATGAATATTCATGCCTTTTCACTACTGCCATCATGTTAGAGATGCTGTGTGTAGGAATCAAAGAAAGAAATTATATTGAGAATTTTCAATGATAACTTTTTTGCTTGTTACCTTGGTTTGGGTCCTCCTCCCCACCTAACCTCTGCTAATCTTTAAAAATGGAGACTGAAGGAAGCTCCTTGCCAGGCAATAATATACCTCCAGGGAATGGAGTACATGGTCTCTTTCCTTATTTGGCATTGAAATTCCGTCGGGCTATATTAATCCAAGTGAAATGCACTCTAGGAATATCTTTAGAAGATAACTAGGTAACAAGGGGCCTATTCACTGAACCACAGGTTTTATATACCATGCCTTAAGCAAATAGAGGTGACCAGTGCTTGTGTTGTAGTATCAAATATACCAGGGCCAAGTGTACAGGACTACCTACAATTTGGGTACTCTTATATGTGTTGGCTTTATTTTAAAGATGTCAAGGGTGGTGACTACCATTCTCTGCTTATACATGACCAGGTCTGGGTTAGTTAAGGACAGTTGAGTGAGTGCTCGCAGTGTGTATTTTGCTTGCCTTTAGTGAAACCTGTTGGGCTGTATAGCAGTTGCCACTACTGTGGTATCATGGGAAAACCACTGACCATAAAGCAGTTTCCTCACCTGGAACAAAGTAGATAGCAGTCCCTACTTCACTTAATGTGTGTAAGTGGGGGAGAGAGCATCACAAGAGAAAGTACTTGAGAGGGTGCTTTATAGTCCCTGAAAAAGCAAGGAATTGTGCTTGTAATCATTGGCATGATCACTGGAGAAGTTCCCTGGATATTGATAAGGTCATTCAAAAAGAATAGATAGGTCACTTTGCCAAACAGAATTCTGTAGGGATTACAGAAACTCCTGCTTTGAGTCACCAAGTAAAATGAAGGACAGTGAAAAGTGTATTGTGTTTTAAATATTCATTTTATTTTCATATTCTGTTCTTTTTAAAATTAATAAGTTTTTTTATTGTGGAAAATACTATACAGAGGGGTTATAATTACATGAGCAAGGTAATGAGTACATTTCTTATCAAGCATTATTGCCTTCTCCTCCCTTACCATCCCTGCCCTCCCATCTCCTCCCTCTGTCCCCCCCCCAGCCAAAGTTGTAAAGTTCATTTTTTTGACATAGTATCTTGTACATTTCATTGTTGCAATGGGTCCACCTGTATCCCTATTTAAACAATTTGTTTTTTCCCTTCCCCTCCACAAATTATACCAACATCAAATACAGTGAAAACAGGAGATATACCATGGGGGAGGGACATACAAAGCAACAGAAAAAATCACCTTATAAATACATTAGAAACAATAGCAAGAAAGAAAAAAACACTTGTGTCCTTATCTTGGGGTTCATTTTGCCTAACATCAACTTATCTGACCGTTTCTGCTTGTCTCAGACATATACTAGTTATTGCAAATAAGGGAAACCATGGGACCTATGTTTTTTTGGGCCTGGCTTACTTCACTTAATATGATTTTTTTTCAAATCTTTCCATTTCCTAACAAATGGGATGGTATCATTCTTTCATATGGAAGCATAGAATTCCATTATATATATGTATAAATATTCATACACACACACACACACACACACACACACACACACACATGTATGTATCAGTTTCTTGATCCATTCATCCACTGAGGGGCATCTGGGATGATTCCATATCTTAGAGATGGTAAATAATGCAGCAATAAACATAGTTGTGCTGGTAGTTTTAGTGTGGTCTTGTTTGTGATCATTCTGCTAAATGCCCAAAAGTGGGATTGCTGGGTCATAGGGGAGCTCTATGTGGAGTCTTTTGCGGAACCTCCATACTGCTTTCCAAAGTGGTTGAACAAGTTTATACTTCCACCAACAATGCAGTAGGGTTCCCTTCTGTCCACATCCCCTCCAGCATCTGTTGTTATCACATTCCGTTTTTAACCATCAGAACAGTTTCCCCTCAGTCCTAGTTCCTGTCACTTTCAAGTAAGTTCTCAGGCTTGGCTTAGTGAGGTTCTCACAGTTAAACACTTGCATTATCTTCCTTGACCTTCTCTGGAAGGCTGTTTCTCTGACTAATGCACTGTGGCCAGGGTTGAGAGCATTACTCATGGTGTATTTCCTAGGTAGGAATGTCAAGAATCAGTAATGGCCTAGATCAGAATATTCTCTGTGACCTTCTGCCCACTGCCCTCCTACCAATACCTAGTGATTCTGATTACTTAAGGACAGAGCTAAATATGACTGTGGTTCAAGTGTCTGACTCCCTCAGCACAGACATCTAACTCTGTGTCCCATGACCTCTTCCTCCCCTGCTGTCCAATAAAGCCAGTGCTTGGTAAAGATAGAAGAATGAAAAAACATCTTATTTTTGTAGTACCTATACTAGTACAACATACATTTTTATTATCAATTGAACAAGGTACATATGGAGGGTTTTTTGTACATATGTTTTAAAAGGCAAAAGAGGAAAAAAGCATGAAATTAGGAAAGTTCTTAGTTCTCTTAAGTGAGTCAAAGGCTTTTGGTCAGAGTTTATTTATGATAGACTAGATATTGAAGATTACTTAAGAATTTGGATGGTAAATAATACTTAAAAGCACCAGAGAATATATCATAACAGAGTCGTAGAATGCTGCCTAAAGAAAGTGGTTGACTTTAGGCCTAAGGGGAGCATAAACATAGAAGTGGAGCACAGGCATGTCAGAGAGAGGGCTGGTTGGCATCAGAAGCACCTGATCGTAAACACTGGCATGCTCTTTGCCCTTAGTAACTCCATAGAGACAGGAATGTTGGAAGACTTCAGACTTTCAATGCCACTGACAATTGTTCTCCTTTGTTGGAAATTCAACTTGACATTCAAGTTTTAGTGTCTGTAGGGTTAGGGCTGGGACTGCCCCTCTGGCTGTATAGCTTATAAAGTCATACGTGCCACTTAGTTAATAAAAGGGGGATGGATTATATAGCACTTGATTGAATGCTTAGACTTTTGAATCTAATTGAACCCCCTTTTGAATCCTAAACCAGCCATTTGCCCACTGTGTGACCTAAGCCCAATCCCCCCCTTTAAGAAACAAAACAAGCCCAACCCCCCCTTTAAAAAACAAAACAAAACACTATCATAACACTAAACTAAAAAAGAATTGCTCTGAGGATTAAAGTAGCACCTGCAAAATATTTGACCTAGAGTTGTAAGTACAGCTCTTTTCATCTTCACTGGCATCATCATCTTCATCATAACAGCAGCAGCAGCAGCAAAAACATAGATGCCCCCCCTGGTGCCAGTGGCTCATACCTTTTATCTTAGCTATTCAGAAGACTAAGAGTCTAAGGATTGAGGTTCCGTGCCAGCTGAGCAAAAGTCTGCGAGACTCCATCTTCAAAATAACAAGCAAAACAACAAAAACAGGATAAAGGCATGGCTGCTCAAAAAAAAAAAAAAAAAAAAAAAGGCGTAGTTGCCACTTGTGTAGTCAGCAAAATAGGACCATACTGGAACTCCCCTAACTCAATGCCACCACAGCCCAGGGTAGACACAGACTGCCGATGTGAACATATCATTTATGAAAAACTGCAGCAATAAGGTATAATGCCAGAATATTGAAAAGGAGCAGACATTCTAATTTTGGAAACTGGAGTCTATAATACACTGATCTCCAGCAAAATTTGAAGTGGATCATTGAATGATTGCTTATGAAATAATATTATTTGGAGATAATATATGCTCACTAAAAGCAAACCATTCCTATATCTAACATTTCATTCCTTCACAGCTCATTGGATTGGTTATGAGGATATCAAAACATGGGTTTTTATTTCTGGGAGGAGCTTGGCAGGGATTCTTATAATATCCTGTCTTCTTATTGAAGGTTAATTAAGGAGATTCATAGCTAGTTGAATAAATATGTCCTGGCAGTTTTGAGCTGATTGATGGATTGATATCCATCTGGAAGGACGTCATGGTAAGCCTCAGGAATCTGTTTGTTGATGCTGTTCTGACCATTTTTATCATTTAAACTTTTGATGGATGGACAAAAGATGTGCTTTTGCAACAACTGGTCGACTGGAAGATGGTGGTAAGGGCAGATACATACAACAAGTAAGGCTGAATCCTAACATGATTTGTGTAGGTTGATGGATAGATTTGCTAAAAGCAACCATAGGTAGCATTTATTGAGTCTTTACTATAGGCTGGGTGTAATGCTGAATGCTGTATGGATTCCCTCATTTAATCCCCGTAATAACTCTCTAAGGAATACACTATTAAGTTTCCACTCTAGGTGGCTAAAGAGGCACTGACATGTTAAGTCATTCACTCAAGTCCTATAGCTAAAAGACACATTTGGGGTAAACCAAAGCCAATGTTCTTAACTACTATAATATAATACGAGGGACAGCAAATCAAAATTTTACAGGAGTCAATGTAAAGTCCTAAATATAGACTAACAAAATCTTATATATTCTAAACAAAGAATGTGGGAACTTTACTTGATTACAAGTAATAGAGAAATGTTCTAGGAATGTTAGTTGAAAAGAAACATAACATGAATCCGTGATACCTAATTTACAAAAAGAAGAGGTCAACTAGTGGGTACCAGTAGCTCATACCTGTAATGCTAACTACTTAGGAGATCAAGAATAGAAGGATCACACTTTAAGAATGGCCTGGACAGAAAATTTTGCCAGACCCCTTCTCAACCCATAGCTCTGGATATGATGGTGGATGCCTAGCATTCTAAGCTATTTGAAGGGCTGAAAAAAAAAAAAAACCAGTGCCAATAAAGAGCTGGAGGCATGGTTCAAGTGGTAGACCACCAGTCTGGCAAGCATGAGACCTTGAGTTCAAACCTAGGTGTCACAAACAAACAAACAAACAAAAAACAAGTAAAATGCATGATGTGTTTTTAAATAGTACCATTATGGACCAGGAGTAGCAATAGTTCTTCTACTGTAGTAATGTGTGTTTAGCATACTAAGTTCTGCCAGACATCAAGTGGGTCCTTCACGGTTGTAATTAGGGGAGAAAATCTGGATTTATATCCTTAGAGGAAGAATGGTGAACTCACAATGTTGAGAAAACCAAAGGGGACTAGGAAGATCACCTTCCTATTCCTAACAGGGTCATATGAAGAGAGTAAACTTTCCCCGCATTTAAGAGAGCCCAGAGTCATTTTCTTCTCATTCCTGATTGAGAAGTAGAATCGAGCATTAGTTTGATAATAAAATACTAGCATTATTCCAGGAAAACTATATTGGAAAATGTGGCTTGATTTGTGGCTTCAAGCCCACTTTTTGTTCCCTCTCCTTCCCTTTTTAAATTAAGTACTTTAGAAATCAGGCAAAGAAGTTGGACTCCTAGAGCAGGCCTGGCCTTACTCTTTTAGCATTAGGTGGGGAGGGGTGTTGTTTAGATGACTTCGAAAGCCCCTCCCTAAGATTCTCCTGAGATCAGTTAAGACATTCATTGGTAAACAGCAAAAATTCCAAGTTAAGCAAGTCAGTAGTTTCAGGACTTTGTTTGAGCAATGACGGCCAATGTTCTGAGTGCTGCGGCTTGTCATGTTCTTGGGGTGGCTTTGTGCCAACTGTTTGTTCACTAGTGTTTTGAGTTAAAGGGAATGACAGTCTACAAATTTATGCACATGGTACTCACAGAATAGAAGAGTCCAACTTCTGGGCTCTAATACTCACATGCAACAAATATAGAGCTCTGTTCTTCCCCCAGGACTCAATTTCGAAGCCTCATTATTCCATTGTGCTGTAGTAAGAATTTCCCAGTTTTGTGGGCAATCTGTGAAACCCGCCTTCCCTTAATTTCAGCTTTGTTGTTGTTTTGCTTTAATACTTTGAATTAAATGAATCCTTAGGGGTTCCAATTTTAATCATGGAAAAAAGAACTTGGAGTTCTGAGAACATAAAGAACAATTTGTTTTCCTCAGTTAGGTATGTAGGACTTTAGGATTTGGTTATCATTTTCACAACAGTTTCAAGAAAGATTACTCATCTCTGTGATTTCTCAAGAGTGAGAAGGTATACTTGATTCTCTCCTGAATTATCATCAAAATGACCTTGTATTCATATATGGCCTTGTAAATTTTGCAAAGTGCTGTTTTGCACACATTAATCATCACAGATAGTCCTGTGAAAGTAGAGCAGAAGAGGCAAGATAGGTATAATTGTCCCATCAAGGAAAAAGGGAATGTGAATCACAGAGAACACTGGTGGTGACAATTACAACAAGCATTTCCTGAACATGGCTTCCATGCTAACTTCCTGTAGTAACACATTTATCCTAATACTTATTCCCTGAATTAGGTACATTATTATCCCCATTTTGAGATGGAGAACCTTTGCTCAGAGAGTTATGGTCATGTGATAAACAGTAAATGCAAAAGCCAGATTTAGATCTAGAATTTCTGACTCTAAATTTCATGCTCTAAATCACTAGATTATCACAACTAAAACGGTTATAAACCTGCCCAAGGACATTGGCTGCCCAGGGCCTAGACAGAGGGAGAGCCTATATTTTAGAATGTGTAGCCCATCTTCTACATCCTGGGTGGCCAAATTTTATCCTTATGACACAGAGTTAACTACTGAGTACTAAAGAGAAGCTCACACTCCTAAGAGACTTTTGTCTAATATTCTCTTTGTATTCTCTTTCTTCATTATCACTTCCACTCATCTTACTATCTTCATTAGCTAATGAAGGTAGTTCTTGTCTAATAGTGATTCACATGTGTGTTTGTGCCAAGTATACCTATTATACTATATTATACTATATGCTAAATATACTCAATATATTCAATATACTCAAAGGCAGTATATTTCGCAACAGTTTGGGAGAAATAAGTTCTCATAGTAACTGTAGTAGAAAGACAAGAGAGTCAGTGGTATTCAGTGGAGAGCTCAAACCAACCTTTGGTAGCAGACAAGAAGATTGAAAGTCCCAGCTCAGCCTCTTACTAATAAAGGAATTATAGATGAGTTACTGAAACTCACTCAAAACCTATTTCTGCATTTTAAAATGGGGCTAACACTTGGTGCATGGGTTTGTTAGAGCCAATGGGAAAGGTAGTTAAGTGTCTTCTGGGAATGGATTATGGTAAGGGGGTTCTTGTATTTACCTGATTTAGTCCTCCTGATAGTCCTGTGACATATGATTATTAAGATCACTTGACAAATAAGGAAACAGAACCTCAAGATATTCGAAACTTTCCCAAAGTGCAATCAAATGCATTTTCTAAATACTGTGAGATATTCTTAAATCTCCACCAGAAGGTTCCCCCACGTAAGGCTGACAGAATCCTCCACGCCTAAGTTCCATCATCTTAGTAGTTCCTTCATCAGTTTATTTACTGCTATAAAGGAATGACAGTGAAATATTTTAAAATCTGTGAAATATTCTTCTGTTGAATGGATTTATATATGACCTCCGTCAGGGATCAAGGGGAGTATAAATACATGGATAAGACTCCCACATCTTTAGACCTCCTCATTGTCATCCACAGGAGTCAAGGGGAGTCTGGCCATTAATCCCTTTGTGATCTCAGAAATCACCAGTATTTGCCTCGAGCAAGCTAACTTTGTGATAGCTTTGATCAGTTTTAAGTTGTATCAGCAAACTCTCCCATGTTCCCAACTCCTTCCTGAAACTTTTCTTTCACTTGGAGGTGAGCTGAATGCTCTCCTCGTTTCTCACTGATGCTTTTCATTCCCCTCTAAGAGCTCCTGGCTTAGAAACTCGTGTGATCAGTTATAGCTAGATCTCAACAGCTTAATTCTACACAGTATAGACATATGTGTTTGGTTAATATGGAGTTTGTGGCTCTTTTATGAAGAAAGTTGCTAATGGACTCTTGATCAAGAATGCAA